>NC_139832.1:10965275-10997775 GCF_963691815.1 Echiichthys vipera | reverse complement strand
ATGTGCTGAATTGGACCCAGTCCAAACTCGGGGCAATTCAACCTCAGCTGTGAATATGAGAAAAGACAACATTTCATTTAGAGGATAAGTGACACCACTGAACAGCATGCCCATGCAGATTGTACAGTGCCTGTGTGGCAACATAACATGACCTTTTACAATACAGCTCAATAACACTATAAAAATAATCCTAAGTAGAGAAAAATAATAGACGTGTTGTCACAGGCTAATCACTGCTAAGAGGAATAAGAAGGAGTGGAATTTTCTAAAAATACCCTGATTTGTTTGGGTCTTAAGAGACTAAATACTGCATTCTGGAGAAGCTGAGCTGAGTGCAAGTGACGTTTCAGCAGATCACTTACCATCATGCATTCTTTATTTGAGCTGCGTGCCTCTTGATTGTCTTAGGTAACCTACCAAAGCATGCTGAGGAATATGGGGTCAAAGTGGTGCTAAGCCTGAACAAAAGCGTTTTTTTTTTATGGTACATGCCAGACATCCGCTGCATGTCAACAAAGCCTTACAAAGCTCTGGTGTCTACAAAGAAAACTCAACATGGTAGCCTTCAAGGACTCATCCATTTTTTCCACTTAATGGCATACTGGAGAGAAACGACCCAAGGAAAAAGTAATGAGTCAACCGGTAGGCATGCGGTCTTACATTGTTGAACCATACTGATCCAGTTAATGGGGGTTAGATGGAGGGAGGCTATGCATTTGAGCTGCCACAGGCCTGACCAAGCTCAGAGGTAGTGGATTGAGAAATGAAGTTTTAAAGGAGTTATGTCCTCTTTCTGTCTGTGACATTACATTAAGGCACCGGTGTTATCCTTTTGCTAAAGTGGAAATGGACTGTACTGACAGCAAAGATAGTAGTCTTTTATGTAATCCACGTCCAGACTGAGGCAGTTTTGTTTTTTTTATATCCTGGGTAAGCAGGCCAACAGTGCCCACAGGCTGAGAGCAGGACTTCCAGCTCTGCAGCTTTTTGGGTGAAGATCAGCAGGCGGATGATGAGGAGGAAGAGATCAGGAAGGAGGAGGACAAATGAGGAATGGGTGAGAACAGGGGGAGGAGAGTCGTTGACAGAGTGTTGACAGCTTTCTGCGATAGAGTTGGTCCAGAGTTTATCAGACAAAGCAAGTGATGAGGAAACAATAGGCATTCTTCCAGTTCTCCCTGTGAGGGTCAGACAGTGAAAAGAACAACCCCCCACATGCTGTGCCCTACAAAAGCAGTTAAAGCAAGGCACTCTCTGTGTGTTACACAAGATTTAACTAAGGCGAATATCAGGCATTACAACAACAGACAATTTCATGTGGCAGACATGACATCACCGAGGGAATAATACCAACACTGTGACAATATGTAAGACGCAGTAAGCCTGAGTCAATACCAATTGCCTGCCTATACAAAACCTGCACATTGTCTGCCCTCCTTGGCACCCCCCATCCTTTATTTCTCCTCTCCTTATCTCTCCCGTAGACAGGGGAATCTTCAGTATGCAACAAAAATGCCAGAAGCGACGAGCCAGAAGACAGAACTCAAGTAACCCTGGCTGAGGGGTAAAATGTTACAGGGCAGACAAAAATGTCAAAATGCCAAAATGTCATTTCATACATAATAAGTTGATTTCTCTTCTATCGTCTATCAGTAACCAGAGCTACTGCTAAGGTCACAGATTGCAGGGGATCAGAAGTCAATGGTGACCAGTTAAGATTCTGAATATTCCTATGGGCAGAAAGAAATAAGACCAATGAAATCGAGGCACAGGCTTTCCTTTACAATAACATCCACATACTCTTGTTTACTCCTGGTCAAGACGTTTTCTTCCATGGATTTAATGGAGCAGCACACTTTAGAAAACTCAATTAGCAGATTTATGGTCCTTCAGCCCCGTGGTCACAGGCACACATTCAGCAAGAGAAGAGAGAAGAGCAGTTAACAGTGAGTAAAAGCTGCCCAGATGAGCAATGAAAGGCACTGGATCCAATAACACAAGGGCCATGCACCTATTACCTCTAAGGGATCAATTCTGAAGTGATAGCAGCAATGATAACCAATACTCAGATTAAAGAAAACCCTATTGTGCCAATACTCTAACACAGAAATCAAATTACTTACTCAATGTAACCCCAATTCCACTGTCAATTCGGAAAACAATGAGGCTTTAGTGTTAATCCAAGCAGCCCTGTGTCAGATGCTGAGTGTCCAATATTAACTGCAAGTGAAATGACTCTAGAATCACTGCATCGCCTAATAGAGTCTGTAATTTAACTGACTTAGATAAAGAGTCCAAACTAAACTAACAGACCATAAATGGCCATTTGAGGCCATTGGCACAAAAAGGCTAATTCATTTCTGCTGAGCAGCGCAGCTTAGTCAGATGGAAGAACGACACTGGGCACTCATGAGGGTATGAGGCCACACTTGAACTAACCTATAATCTTCACAGTTTATCCAAAAAAAAAAGATTGACACATAAGGATGCACTGATCTGATAATGATATCGGATGTATTTATTTGTTTTATTTTGTTTTACAAAGTTAGGAAAGCAATGTTCAAGTCAAGCCTGATGTTGCCTTACACATACAATAATGATCATGAGTCACCCTCACACAAAGGCAGACAGCTTATTAATCAAACACTGGTATCAGATCGGTACTCGATATTGATTATCGGGGAGTATCTGGACAGACAAAGTCAGATCAGTGGATCTCTATTAAGAAGGGGAGAAAACTGAATGGCAAAGGAAGTTAAGATAATAGGGCACATGTGTTTGTTGTCTGAGATCAGAGATGCTCAGCTCCTTGTGAAGACACGACAACACGAGCCTCTGCAATGTAATTCCAATCAGAAAGTCTTTACTCTCTGAGGATGCCCACTACAGACATAAGATGGGGAAGGATACCAAGCAATTAACTGGAAAACTCACTGGTTCAACAGTCACGTCTGGAAGCATTTTAATAAGCTGGAAACTATTTCCAAAATGGTTGACGGTTCCGATGCCGACCAGAGACAAAGGCCTGCATTGTAAAGGCAGAGCGTGTATTTTTCTTCTCTGATCAAGTTTACTGCCAAGAGGCAGGGAACAGGCGACAGACCCAAGAGCAGTCGCCGTTGTTTCTTTAGGCCCCACCTCCCCCCACCCCCTAACACACACACACACACACACACACACACACACACACACACACACACACACACACACACACACACACACACACACACACACACACACACACACACACACACACACACACACACACACACACACACACACACACACACACACACACACACACACACACACACACACACACACACACACACACACGTCTCCACCACAAAGGCAGACATGCGAGAACTCCTCCATTGAGCTATGTCAGAAAAACGCCACACTGCAGACCATCCCCTCAGTGGCATGTCGCCAATATCCTGAATCAATCGGCAGTACGATAACCCTAATTTGGGCCATTCAGAGGGTAAGTATTTACATGAGGAAGTCAGTAAAAACCACCATAGATTCCTGGAATGGGTGTGTCACTGAGTTGACAGAAAAAATGAAAGGAGTGAAAGAAATAATGTCACAGACAAACACACTTCCCAGCACAATGCATCTGTTGCAATTACAGACACACGACAGAGACAGGGATGCTTTTCATTGGCGTCTCTATGTGTCAGACGCACACAAAAGCCTTATTCTACAGTTTAGTAAGTCAAACACACACAAAAAATACATAGAAGTGTTAAGAGGAATTAAATTGATTTTATATTTACATTTCCGTCTCTGCTCACTGTTTCAGCAGCCTAGACCGGTGGTGATTAGTTGAGGGGAAGCTTCATCATTTGGCCTGGTCATAGATCAAAGCTGTGGGGGTATTTCTGGGAACATGGGGGCGACAGACTTGTTTGATCTTGACTTTGTCTCATATAGACGTCAATGTGGATGTGACCTCACTGCTGGGTGGGGATATGAGAACCTCCGCCTTTCTCTTTTAGCCTCAATCCTTTTTCACTCTTGTCTCCTTCTCTTTCTCCAGTAGCCAGCCTCTATGGCAGGATATGACCCGCCCAGCTAATACTCACTCCATAAATCAGGAGTTGCATCTCCATCGCTGCACGTAAAAAAAAAAGCAGTAGTGCTGCCCTTCTTTGCTGTGCCCCGAGAGGCCGCTTCCTCCCACTGTACTGGAGCCAAGAGTTTAAACACATGCTTGTGAGCAGCATTTTCTGACACCCGCAGGCACAAAGTGACGCGCCAAATGCAGAGGTGTCTGTCTCCATGGCAGCACCAAAGAGCACGTACTTACATGCTGGGAAGTAGCAACCTCCTTTGATATTTACATGCACTTGGATGAAAAATAACAAAAGGCTAGTGTGTGCTGCTATGTGGCTTGAACGCAAACAAATACTGTAATAGGATCACTTAGTTGATTTTCATACGCAGTGATTTGTAACATGTGGCCACAGATTGGGACTGTACAAAAAATTGGGATAACAGGGGTTTTTACTATAGATTCTCCACAGAATAAGGACAAAAGAAGACAACAAAGACAAAATTGCCCAGATGAGAGCTTCCATTAAATCCCTAATTAAGATAAAATGCTTGAATAGAAATTCTAAGAGCATTAAACCTGATTTTAATCCCTAAACTCAAGCAGCAGTGGAGGTAGTAACTAGAAAAGGTCACAGTCTCAAAAGCATTGCTGGTGGTCTGACATATTTCCTTTACTTAGGCCATCATGCTTGTGTAATTACACCAGACACTTTAGTATTTCACTTAATTAAAACATTAGGTGTAAAAACTTCTAGGTTTGTGATTCTACATGGTACCTCAGCCCCTCACCAGGATGAGGGGGGCAGCTGGGGTGTTTTTATAACAAGGGGGCCTCCAGAGGCACAGAATGCTAATAATACCACAACTGAAGGGAGTAGGCTCAAGTCCAGCATATCTAACTGTTCCTCGATGTGCCAGTGATGCCACACAGCCTGTTCACCCAGAACTGTAATTAAGCACATGTAGAGGAATCCTGCCGCTGACACCAAATGAATTTGCCAGCCAGAGTTCACATTTTCAGCCATAATCCATAATGATCCTAAGAAGCGCTCCCACTGAACCCACCACTCTCAACGCCATACTTGAAGATGAGATATGGATTTTCCAGTGCTAATGCTGCAATTCACAGACCTTTTTACACCTCAGTGATAAAATGAAGTCTCACACTCCCATCACTCCCCACACTCTCTCTTTCTTTTGCTTTCATGCACATACAAAGTCATGGTGTGGAGGCAGTTTACGGACAGTTAAGGTTCAGTTGATAGAGTAAACCTGGCAGCATGCTCCAAAGAAGAGCAAATTTGCCGTGCTGTCACAGATGCCATGGCAGAATTGAGACCCGAAATGGAGATTTGGCTTCAGTCACTACAGTGTATTCAAAGCTGTCAATATTTTTTGTTCAGCTACAGCATAACCTGAAATTGGTCAAAAATGTCAAGTAAGTAAGTGAGTGTCAAGTATGTGGTTAAGTAATCCCTATATACAAATAGGAATGTAGAATCTTTAGGAAAGGCTTTG
Organism: Echiichthys vipera; assembly: GCF_963691815.1. Classification (NCBI taxonomy): domain Eukaryota; kingdom Metazoa; phylum Chordata; class Actinopteri; order Perciformes; family Trachinidae; genus Echiichthys; species Echiichthys vipera. The sequence continues at coordinate 10,992,198 of NC_139832.1, read as the reverse complement.
GTTGCATGCAGGTAAACAGTCTGTGTGGAGAACTAACAAGATGGAATGCATTGGCTGTCGTGCAATCACAGAACACATCCGCTATGATCGAACGACAATTAAGCTTATTTTTTATCTGCATTTATATATTTACAGGCCAAGACCTGCTGGCCGCTAGTTATACCGGAAAGCCCAAAATTGAAGCTGTTGCCCTCAGAGGCTAAATTGTTGTCAGATAGATACCTGATGGGTTCCTAGATTGGTGGTTGAGTTGTTGTTCTTCTAGATTTATCAAGTGCTTTACATTAAAATAAAATGTTTCAGTATTGTGCAGACTGTGACGCATCTATAGATCTTTTCAAAGATGTAAACATAACATTCTAAATGTGTCGTGGTTTATTTCTTGCTGCAGTGGATGTGAGTTACATCAGCTGACAGGAAGTGAACAAGGACAAAGGCTGCTGCCCAGCAATAAAATTCTGTTGAAAAGGTCTTAGTACAGAATCAGAATCAGAAATACTTTAATAATCCCCAGGGGAAATTGTTTAAAGATGAAAGTTTAGTTGGGTCTAGCTGTGAAAAAAACCCAAGCTCACCATCTGAATTCACTTGAGCTATGAATGAAGTGTGTTGTGGTGTGATGCTTTCAGCAAGCCAGGGCACTGTGTACCCACCACCACAAGGAGAAATGTCAGGCTTGTGGGGGTCTCCGTTTAGCCTCAGGGTAAGCTCTTTGTCTGCTCAACTGTCAGCGGATCACCTTATATCGACTCTCACCATGCCGGAAACTTAAGAGCCACACAAACTCTCAAACATTGTTATATCGACAGGTCAACTGTGATTATATGTCCGTGTCAATATATGCAAGCATGCGTGTTCAATGGTTATACACACTCAGACTGTGAAATTCATCATGCATTCAAGGGATGTCCGCTGTCTGTGGGAACACCCTGGTTTCAGCGCAGTTTCAACACAGGCAATAATTAAATAGAATAGCACAGAATGGGTGAACATGCACTTAGCGAAACATAATGAAAAAGGTTAAAGTGTTTTTTGTTGTTCTAATCTAATGACAACCATTTGTGTGGCACAATGTAGATGCTCTTGAGGCTTGGACCACTGGCTTGTTGGCAAGCTGCTCACACTCCTTAATGACTGTGATCTAAACAAAATTAGCTACTCATTTGAAAAATGCCATGAAGCAGAAGAAAGGCAGGAGAAAAATACAGTACATGCATAAATTTGAGCCTGAGGAAAGCGTACTCTGCAGTGCGGATGAATGATTCGCATATGCAGAGCAAGAATATTAGCGTCACAATAATACAGTTCCTGGAACAAAAGCTACTTTGTGCCCGAGCAAGCTACAGGCATGCAGACACATATATACAGTATACAGAACACATGCCATTCACATGCCAGAAGGCAGTGACACACATCCCTTCTCACACACCTCCCTGTCGCTGATACATTTTCTGGATGACACACATCTGGAGTTGGGTTTTAAATGCATATGAATCTAAACACATACGCTGAGTTTATCGGGTTAATCGAAGACCCTTAAAAAGATGCCAACATGGTGAAAAACGGTCTTTTGTCATGTCACCCAATCCGATTTGGATAAAAACTTTATAAACAGAAAGAAATGTCAAAAGCATGTCTGAAATGTAAATATTTCGAAAATAAAAACCATTCGGATTCAGCTATCCTCTTATTTAAAATAGCACTACACCATGTAGAGTAAATAAAACAAACAATACAAAAGGTACAAAGTGTTGCCTCCATAGAAATACCAGGAACAAAAGAGTAACAGAAGACTTCTCGTCTTTAACCGAGACTGGCTTCCACTAATGAAGCATTTGGATATATTTTCATGCACAGAAAGAATGACATGCTAACGTATTGGAAGGGAACCAATCATCTTTTTTTCTATTTTTGTCTCTCTACCACATTAAAGCATCATTCCTTTCCACAGAAATGGGATATTTTTGATGTGCTTCTCTACTGTAGCTAAGAGAGAAAACATCAGATGAACAAAAAATTGCGATCCTTCCATTACCGGCTGAGAAAATTGAGAGAAAGCCGGAGCCGGATGAAGTTCGAGGGGTTTTCCTAAATAGGAGCATCTGTGTCATTACCCCACACACGGGTAGAGGAAGTGAGAAGAAAAGAAAAAGGTTGAAAGATAATACCATTTATTATGCAGTGAGGTAGGTGGAATGTAAAAACAAGTTTTTTTACAAGCAAGTACATGTCTGGTCTGGAAAAGTGCTCACAACACTACATAAAGGATAGGACAGTGTCTCACTGCTGGGAAGGGCTGAGACACGGACCACAACACAACAAATACACAAGTGTGTTTTTTAACTGTATCATTGTGGGATGGTGGATTTTGACTTACTTATCAACAGCAAATCACAGCATCTTAAAACCACATCACAGTTAAACAGAGAGGTGGAACAGAACAAAAGTTAAGGCATGCTGGCGACCGTAGCGAGGAGAGGCTACGCTGAGTATATGAGTGTGAGTAATAAAATATGAATGAGAATGGGCGGTGTTTACATGCAAGCTGTGGGCTAGTGTCTGTCATGTTTATCAGACAGCCACAGAGAGAGGCGATTCTTGACGCATACTCAAGTGCAAACAAGCCCCGCAAGCCTCGTCTCTGTAATTGATGCACTAACGGGGGTGGGTGGTGGGGGATGGTGTTGGAACTGACGGGGGACGAATCCAGACTGGGACTTCAAAAGGCCTGCTGGGCGCTTATCAACAAATGCGCTCTCATTAGACGTAAGACGCCGGAACAGATGAAAGGAGTGCTAATGCACCTCCACCTCCACCCCCGTCAAGCATCCATTCTGCTCTATCAGCAGCAGACCTGAGGAGCCAGGCTGTTAAAGGAGAATGTATAGTATCAAAAACACACACAGACAAACAGTGGTGAGTTTTTAAAGTCGGTAACAGGCACATCCCTCACCAGGGAAGGGCATGCATTCATCCAGCAGGCTAAGGACTGTTTATGTCATGTTATTGTTTTACAAACTTCTATTGTCCGAATGATTCCCAGAAAATTGCAGTTAAAGAAAATGCTGTTTTCAGCCCCTCAAATATGACTATTTCCTGTTTTACTCAATTTGATATCATATTTAACTGAATGTCTTTAGGTTTTGGACTGACTAACAAGACATTTAAATACATCACCTTGGACTTTAACCATAGTGCCCACAGCATTGAAACAAATAAAAGACATTCAAAAATGTGTTGGTTGAAAGCAAATCCGATCTGTATCCATTTTTTACTGTAAATTACCAGGGTGTATTGGTGTAAATGTATTGCCTATTTCATTGTATGTCCATATTTGTAGTGTGTTGTGGTTTTATCATACTGAAAGCTGTCTATTTTAATTACACTGTACATTTAAAAGACCAACTAGGGACAACAGCTGAGAATTAGCAACGCTATAAACTATATGTGCAGTACATCGGTTTTATGTTCTGTATCGGTTTTATGTTCTGTATCAGGACAATATCAAATAAAAGAAAATTGTATTTAGTTTTATACGGCACTTTGCATGCAGGGGCTACATTGTGATGTATACAAATATTGGAAAAATCTTTGTCATGATATTGACTTTGACCACATCCCCCAGCCTTACTTGACAAATCTCTCTGATGATCTCCTTATGGGTCAGCACCATGTTGTCATGCAGGTGTACTGTAGGGTTACAGGAAAACGGTGACAAAACTGTCCTGTCACCTTACCCTAGCCTATCTGCCACTATAGAGTCACAATAAGCTTTAATGTCCTGCGGGTCTAAAGCCAATTTAGCGAGAATGAATGAGGATAGTGGCAGCTCCCATGTGATGTGGCCTTTCCCTCCCTTCAAGCAGCAGGCAGAGACAGAGCTGCAGTGGGGAGCTCCAGAGACCTCTATATTTATCTGACACGGTAACAAACCGCTGTCCGACTGCTGTACGCTGCAGTTTCTCTTCAACAGACCCTCCCCGGCCTCCACATCCTTTCTCAGACTCTGCCCCGCTGTGGCCAGTGATGAGGGAACCAGGAATGACACAGCAACGTGTCATCATGAATAAAATTGCATCCGCATCCGCATCCGCATCTGCGTCTACAGGAAGAAATACACAATAATTCTGGCACTGTATAGCTCATCAGCGCCGCTTCACACAACACTGCTGGATTTCTCTATATGAGGAGCCATATTTCAAAGTTGTGAGCCATATTTCATCCTGGGCCACCCCGATGCTGACAAAGCACCAACTGGTGATCGCTGTGTTGGAGTGGCCCATTGAGGCGGCCAGCCAAGGAGCTGCTGGTCTGCCAAGCGTGTCATGCCAAGAGGGCTGGAGAAGGCAGAGGAGCCTCAGCCACCTGTGACCATTAGGCTGCGTGCTGACAACTGCACAAGGCCCTGGGGATCCCACCCAAACAAGCCGAGGAGAGAGAGAGAGTAAGGGGAGGCACCAAGGCACCAAACAGGGTCAAGGTCATTTTTTAGTCATTGACAGAAAGCAGACTAATGACATTAGCCAAGTCAGGCTGCTTTATGGATTGTTGACACTGAAAGATATACGGGGGAAGATTTGTAAAGAGCTGACATGATCAAAACTTTGTTTGGAGCTAATATAACGTCAATCCTCATGCAGGCTAACAGACGGGAAAGTGTGTTGATGTCACAGCCATTTCATTTACAGTAACTGTGATTCATGAGATGTCCTTTCATCTACTCATTGTACACATGCTCTGAAAAAGAACAGACAGCAAAACACACTAGCACACACACACACACACACATTAGATCCATGACTCATTCTAAGCTACTGCAGGATACAATAACTGCTCTTTACCAATTATACAATAACTTTACTAGATTTGATTATAAGATGTATCTCTATTCAAACTGCCTGTGTACCTCCAAGCTTATTTAGTACCAAAACTTCGTAGTCACAAAGCTCTAAAACAAGATGCATCCCGCACATCAACTGCATCGACACACACTGACATGCCCTTGGAAAATGGATCCGTTTTCAAAGAAACACACACATTTCAGCCATGTGTGGAGGGAAAGGTAGAGGAGGTAGATCAGATCCCTCGCCTCCTTAACACACACACACACACGCACGCACGCACGCACGCACGCACGCACGCACGCACGCACACACACACATACACGGGGGGGGGGATAGAGGAGCAGTGTTTCTGTGACCTCAGTGAACCTGACTAACTGTTCTGGCAAAGCGGGATACTCTCCTCTCTCTGCGGTATGCCAGCATACATCCTCACCTCTGCAGGAGAGATTTGTCAGCAGGAGATTTCCTTTTTTTCCGCTGTGGATTTAATCCGTGCTCTCAGAGCTTACTTGCAGGCATGGCACATTATCTCTCAGGAAGCACTGCCAAGCCAGCCCAGCAGTGAGTAAAATGACTGGTGTGGCCTGCACTATTCGGAGGGATAGAGCCCGGCCATGCAGGCAGACAGAGGCATGGGTGCAGGCCCAAAGGGCAGACACAAGCAACGGACCGTACTCCTCTCTCTCACTTTTTTGATAGGCGTCACTAAGAGGCGGAGATAGCCCTCATCCTTCCTGCCGTTCAGAGCAGGAGTGAAGGGAACCTACCACAGAGTGTGTGTGTGCGTGGGGGGCACGGCTCTGCAGGAGGAAGTTATACTATTCACGCAGATTTATGAATGAGTGGTGAGAGCAAAGGATGAGTCATAGCTTCCGAGCTGTACAGCCAGAAGGCAGCAGTCAGCCTATCACCAGAGGCACTACTGGGTGGCTCAAATAGGCATCAAGCAGACTGGAACCACACTACACACTGGACTTACGCATACATTCACAAAGACACACACACAGATGAACACAGCAGGCACAGTCACAGGAGGAACACACAATCTGGGCACAAGTTGAGGAAAACTTGTAAACGAAGAGGGATGGCACGTGAGAGAGAAGATGGAGTGTACGTGTGTGTGTGCATGAGTACCTGGGTGTCTGAGTGCAAGTGTGTCAGTCAGTCTCTTTGGAGACTAGCAGCATGACACACAGGTCCTATTTTGGTCAATCAAGGCTATGAGAGGAAACCTAGGAAAAGAGGCCAATCTGTCAGCGCTTTGAGAGGAGTCCTTTGTAGGCCACAGAGGACAGGAGCCGGATAAACTTGTGGCGCCGGCCATCAATGGACAATAAGGCTTGCTGTTTATACATGGACAATAACACACTGTATGACCGTGTCATCATGAATGAACTTTGCTAACTTGCAATAATCAAATTGAAATTATGCCGAGAAAGACACTGTTGATGACATTAAAAGTTAGCAATAGCAGTCGACACGTGTCTGTGGTTTTTCATGAGCTTTGCCACACTCTGCTCAAGCAGTGAGGCAAATATAATATGTTACAATTTGGCATTTGGGAGTAACTCAAAACAAATTAAAGTGTGAGGCAAAAAGAATTCCATTCTGACCAATCACACTCGCCACTCATGCTCCAGGCCTCTCAAAAGTCCAAAGGCAACCAATAAAACCAATTGAGCAGAAAAACTATTTGTAACCAAACAGAGTTTTTCCCCTTACTTTAAGAGGGCTCAGGTTCTGGGTACTCCGTGAAGAAGGTCTCTGTTTTGGGAGAAAATACTAACATCGGCTGGTAACACTTACCAAGAATGACATTAATGAATGTGACCTAGATGGGAGAAAATGTGGCAAAGGCCAAGAGAGGGAAGGAGACGGAGGGAGGGAGGGTGTAGTGGTGTAGATGAAATGTATTGAGACAGAAAACACACACACACTCTCTCACACACATATACAAAGAAGCAATCACAAATGCATACTATTAGTGTTTTCTGTTCCCATTAAAATTGACAGCTAATGATTGTAACTAATATGCTATATTCAACTAAAATACTAATCTAATAAATCAGTTTTTCTTACTTTACATTCATTGATTTACTGACACACTAACTGACATAGATCTGGACATGTGTAGTCTATATTGTGGAAATAATTCACACACACACACACACACACACACACACACACACACACACACACACACACACACACACACACACACACACACACACACACACACACACACACACACACACACACACACACACACACACACACACACACACACACACACACACACACACACACACACACACACACACACACACACACATACATACACATACAACCAACCAACCAACCAACCAACCAACCAACCAACCAACCAACCCTATTTCCAGATGGTTGTCGTTTCTCCTGCCCTTGGACCACGGTTTAAAAAGACATAAGCGTCTAAGAACACAAATAGATCAAAAGACTACCATGAAGGGAGCTTTGTCTGCTTTCTCTTATGTATTTATTGCAAAGACACCATGGAGCTGTAAATCAATAGTCCTCAGTCCTCTGGGGAAATAATAGAGACAAGGATGTGTGCACACACAAACAGTGTCAGCAGGGCCAGTTAACTGAACAGGATGAATGTGTCTCATGTGTTGAACAAATTCTCCAAGTTACCTACAAGTAGGGCTGGTCAATACGGAAGAAACCTTCTATCCCATTATAGGTAATTTCATATCTCGATAACAATATAGATCATGATAAAGCATGTTTTCTAGAGGTCTCCAAATCTACAATTCTATTCGATTTATGTTTTAAACTTAAACAAGGTGTACCTGAATGCACCATGGAATCTCGTAGGATTCCACACACTTTCTCATTCGTTGTTTGTTTACATAACTCACTGAAAAGGCAGAAAATGTTGCCACACTCTTAACTTCAGGGAGGCAGGGGGATTTTTTGCAGCTGCAACTGTGCAAGTAAGGGGGCGTAGAGAAAAAAAAATACTGGGGGAATTGTCAATACTGCTTTTGATTTCAGTAATGGAACATGAAAGCTCATTTCAGTCTGTTTTTGATTTAATATCAAAATCATGACACCCCTAATATTATCTGGTAATTTCACAATGATAAAGTCCCCTATTGTATATTCCTTTGTGAATTAAATACTTGACAGATTAAAACTACAGAATATTTCCTCATTTGATTAAGCATTCAGTCCAAAATAGCAGTTATGGGAACTATAGACGAAAAATGTCCAGCAATACTCTTAATATGTTTACATGCATGCACACAAATAGTGTGATGTAAAAAATGATATTGCCTTAAAACATTTCACATCAGGTTTTCTGAGAAATTTGACTTAGGGCGCACTCACACTGTTCACCCGTACCGTGCCCCGTGCTTAGGGTACTTGCCCCCCCCCTGCTGGCCAGCCCGTTTGTACTCACACTGCCTGGGCCTCGCGCAAATGCTTCTTGCCTGTCCATACGTCATCATGCCGTAACACGTCACACGCATAAATTGACGTCATCGCTATGCGTCGCTTTGTTTACAAATCTTTCCATAGACCTCAGAGTTTTTGTGCGTCTTGTCCGACTGTTTTTGGATATTTTCATCCGACCAAATCTGCAGTAAATACTCCACCTCCGAATCACACCAACGTGAACTTTTTGCCGCCATTGTTTTAAATGTCCGCGCATGGTCCGTTTTTGTTTTTTTTTATATGTCCGAACAGGCGCACATAAAATGACATCGTAGGCCTCGTGCTCGTGCTTGTACACGTGTGCACGCTCGTGCGCGTACATGTGCAAACACGCTTTACCACCTCTCTCAAACGGTCCGTGGACGGCCAACTGGCCGCAGTTAGGCGCGGAGCGGTTGCACTCACACTGGTCAAACGGACTAGGCTTTAGCCGTAAAACCTGTTTGGGCAGGGTAGGGAAGGACAGTGTGAGTGCGCCCTTAGTATGTGCTTGTTATTATCAATTCAGAAGACATCTGGTCATGATATCTTCTTATATCATTTCATGCGATTCCATCTAAATAAAAAATCATATAAAATTACCACCCAGCTGTAACTACAGGGGCCGTCTACACTAATGTGCTGAAATGCTGGGCAGTTACCGAGCACAGGCCCAGTTTCTTCTTTCCCAGGACACCGTGGCACCTGGTGAACAGAACGAAAAATCGAAGCATACTAGTGGAGAACATGTTAGATCTGATTTTTTCCAAATTTAGTCTGGTGGTTGTGGGAGGGCAGGAATGAATGAGTCTGATCAACATGAGTGCCATCTCTTTGGCACTAACACTGGCACGCTGCCTTAGCTATGTACAAAATGGAGCAGAGCTCAGGCGAGTAGCTCATGCTAGGTGGAAAGATCAGATGTATGGGTACTAGGTCATTGTGCTGAGTGTGCCTCCAGGAGAGGAGGACTGTCAAGATTGGAATTTGAGCCCTTTTTTACATCCTGTCTCAAAAAAGCGCAGGACTTTGATGAGCTTCAGGAAAGCCGTTAAATATTTAAAAGCTTCCTTGTATCAGCTGTTGGATGTTGGTTAAACAAAAGCGACTGACAAATGATCAAGGTGCACAACACCCATCAGACAAGCAAAAAATAGACCTACATAAATATCATCAACTTCATCAGTTTAGCTGCTTCTTGCCAACAAATAGTCTCTGTATGGCTCTGCGCATGTTTAGCACATACAGCCTGTGCTGTGTATTTCCCCCTCTTTATCCCCCACAACTGCAATGAGTAAGCCAGCAGGAATTTCTACCTTATATACTAAAAGGGGCAGACTCATTCTACCCAGCTTAACATGGTTCTACCTAAAGTATCAATAAATCTAGCTCTTAGCCAGCACAAACAGAGCATAACTCTCATCTACTCTGTTCAATCTTTCGACAACAAGAAGTATGAGCTATGTGGTAGCTCCAGAAATCAATTTACAAAAGTCTCAGAAGGAAAAGGAGGATTCGCATTCGGTTTTCTCTCGGATTAATTCATATTTTCTTGTCATAATGTTTTGATTAAATTCATTAGCACAGAGAGAAAGAAAAACAACTAGAGTGAAAATAAAAAATAAAGAAGAATATATGTTAACAATTAGTTGGATGTTACTCTATTGTTTTATAAGATAGGCCCTGTGATATTGTATATTATTCTTATTGTCAGTAAGTCTCAAGTAAAGACCGAAACCAACAATTTATCCAGGTAACGTCTGTGTAGCAAAAGCTTGACATATATTTTCTTATTCTTCACTTAGAGTAATATTTGCTAAAGTTTTAAAAGAAAATACATATTTTTTAATGACACTTTTTCTTTGTGATCTGTTTTTAAAGATTAGCCACCCAACCAAAGAGCTTGGGGGTGAGTGCCACAGACAGTGGAGAGAAGTCAAAGCATTGAGAGACAGATTGGAGGTTTTGGTTCTTTCAAGAGATTAGTTGACAATGAGAATATTGCCTGCTGTTTGTGTCTTTCAAAGATATCAAACGTCATAAATTGCAAACCAAAAAAACAGCAGAAAGAGTAGAAAAAATACTTTGTCTGCCCATCTGAACCTGCTTACCCTTCATCCTCTAAAAGAAACTGCTTTTCCTTGCTGTGAAGTGGCCTTAGGTCAGAGCACTCAGACCAGAGATATCAAGTGGGTCTCTGGCAAGAAGGGAGTAAACATATTATCAAATGCAAAAGTCTCCCAAGCCAGTAGAGAGCTCTCCCAACTGCCAAAGCTTCAAAATGCTTTTGCTCTGATGCGTTTCTTCTGGGTTCAGTACAAGGACACACTGTCTCTGTGGCATAACAGGACAGCGGGTCTCCTTACGTCAAATTTCACCTTACACCACTATAGCGCACACACTCAAATGCAAACTGACACTACACCACTTTCAACCAAGGACAATTAAGTTTTTCTTTCTCAAAAAACAAAGTTTCAGTATGTGGACATTTTAAATCATTCAACATACAAAGACAGTCTTGACTTTTGACATTTCAAAACACAACATTCAGGACATGATGTTCCTTAAAATCGACCAGCACACTGTAAGTTAATATTGTATCACATTAAGAAGACATGTGAGCTATTTGAGGACTAGCGGGTGTGAGAGTGTGTGCCTGCCTGTGGAGCTGTGGAGACTGACCTGCCCTAAAACTGGGCATGGACACACCAGTATGCTTTCTTGCTCGTCTGCATAATATTAAAAGCCTCTTGTCTATCTTTCTTTGGCTCAGGTTCAGGGGCAAGAGGGAGGCCTGTGTGCAGCAAACACAGAAACCTGAGGAGGCTATTTGAGGCAGGCCAGACAGTTTTTAGTCACGGGATCCCCCAAAACTCAAAGCAAACAGCATGCAGTGTCAAAGGATCCAGAGCATGGTCAAACGAGCCGGTTGGCTGTGACCACTGCAGTGATGAGAGAATGTCTCCCGACAAGTAAACAGCGGATGACAGCCAGAGCTGTTAACAGCCCCTGATAAGCCCTGTAGAAAAGAGTGAGGTGAAAATAGAGGAGGAAACACCAACAGAACAACTGACAAGGACAATCAGAGATGAGATCCAGGCTGAGGCTAAGCGAAGTGGAGAACGCTGGTGAGGAAGAAACGGACAGACAGCGTGTTCGAAGTGGGGAAAGCAGCGGCAGGGAGGATTTACAAGGAAGCATGGGGGGGTGAAGAAGGAGCAGGAGCGGCGAAAAAAAAACAAAGGGAGTGATGGGCATTTTTCAACCCTCAAAGCACTGTGCTTGAGCGAGAGCTTGCCGTTGAGCTTGTATACTTGACATTTGTCTGACATTTCCCCTCAGGGCCCCTCCTTCGGCGTACGGGTCCTCAGTCCAGGCCTCTGTACGCATCGCTGCCTGCCACTAAGAAGCACCCAGAACCTCTGCTCCAATCTGCACATCCCTACACGTTCACTCCCACCCAGCCACAAGTAAAGCATTAACCTGGCTCATTCTGTCCCAAACTGTTGTGGGAAGTATCTGGTAGGTGAACAAACATGTGGAAAGAGGAGTTTTGTTGTTGCTCTGTAAAGCACTAGAAGGCCCAGAGGCCACAGTAGTGTGCTAGGCAGACAGCACTCCCTTCTCATGCAGTGTAATTAAAGAGGAGACTGGGCCATATTGACTACAAAACCACTGAATGCCCTTGAAGGAACATCTGTACTGGAGAAAAACAAGACAATTATGCAGAGGGGTGGAGGGAGGAGAGAGGAATCTTGAGCAGGAAGGAAAGAGGTAGACACATCAAGCCTTTAAAAAGACATCGTGAGAAATGTTATCTGTGCATGAAGCCTGGAAAATTAACCGAGGCTGTCCTCTCTTAGTGTATTAGTCAACTAATCAGTTGTTTTGGCCATAGTTGATTAAGATTTTTTAGCCGATTAGTAATATTTTATGCTTTTCTCATGCTGAATGACTTATTTCCACGAAAATTATGAACACATATCTGCTTTTACATGTTTGTTTGCAGAGAAGTTCAGTTTTACAGATCTGTCGATTAAATCAACTAATCGATTAGTCAACAGAATCGTATGAGTGTTAATCGAATTTCTTCCATCGCGAACAACCATAATAAAAGACCTCACAGACCGGCTTGCGCTTTATTCGGTCCTATTATCGCTTCAGTAACTCCTCCTTTTTGTCCCGCTGTGTTGCTCCCCCGAGCCTTTATCTGCAGCCTTGAGACCTCAGGGCCCTCTAGATGAATGCATTTACCCTGACCTCGGCCGGGGCCTCACAGAGAAGTGAACTGGTTCAAACTGTAGTCCTGCTCTGCCTCTCAAGTCCGACATGTGAGAACAGAGTTTCACAGCAAAACACCACAAAGTTTCTACTGCGGGATGAGCAGACCTGACTTGAAGGTCATTCACAATGTAGCATTTAGTAAACAAAGCGTGTTTAAGAGTCTTTTCCTTTGTTATCTGAATAAAGAAATTCTTATCAAGCCTAACAATACTTTTTTAAATTCACACATCCAACAGATCGAGGAATCGATAACAAGATGCAGGGAGCGCCAAGCGGTCATTGCATCCAAGAACTAAACAGAGGCACAACAATAAACACCATTGCTTTTCTATAGAGACAGACATGGTCACTAGGGAAAGGGCGCAATCTTCATTTCCACTATTTGTTCTGAGGGTCCCGGGGGGTGAAGGAGGGTTGTGTTTGAGACTCCTAAACTGACCATGGGAGCTGTACACAGGTTCTCAATAGAAAAGGGCTGGAGGGACATTTTCCCACCATTATTTCACACAGATGAGAGGGCAGAGAAAAGCAGGAGACCGACGAGTTTTCCATGCCAAAAACAACAAGTGTGACATAATCCATTTAACCATGAAAAAAAACATTTATCTGTATCTGTATCTGATTTTTTGTGATTACAAAATCAACTTTTGAGATAGGGCATTGTGTGTTATTCTGAAGTGCAGTCTGTGAAGGAATTTTAACCTCTGAAAAAAGAACATTACGCAAACCCTCTGCACCCTTGGAGAAATGTTAAGAAAGTAAATCATAGATCATAGATGGCTGCTTGACATTTTCAAAATAGCAGCATGAAAAGCGACACAGGCAAGAATTGTTGGATTTCATGTTGGAAAGAACATTTCATCAACAGCTCAGCTTTGTCTGTCTGTGTCAACCAGGCTGCTGGATTATATTACAAAGGCTTGAACTGCCTTCTACTGTAGTTTTGAAGAGGCATGCGACAGCTGATCTGGTTATCTCAATTTCTAATCACAAAAGCAAGAACTGTCTGTCACTCTGAAATCTGAGAGAGAAAGAGCGGTGAAGATATGTAATGTCGCTACAAGCTGCTACAATCACCTTGAGAACTGAACACAAATACACATAACTGAATTAATTCAAACCTGCAGCTCGAGAGGAATTTAAATGTATATATACTCTCTACTCTATATATATATATATAGAGAGAGAGAGAGCGAGACAGAGGTAGAGAGAGATCAATAGAGAGGAAGAGAGATGATATGACCCTCCTCTGAACTGTTTTTAAAAATGCATGACCCTACCGCGAGGCTGAAGTTAAACAAGGATGACCCTCCCCTAAATTCTTCAATATACCCCTTTTTCATAAATTGCAAAAAGTCCCTAAGGCAAATATTTAACTGACATGGTCCAGACAGGTAGACTAGCTCATTTCTTGGCAGAGCAACTTCAACCTCAACTGAGTATGCCTTTCTAATACCTGGTGCTCTATATTGCAGCCATCCTTCACTCCACAAATAGCCTGATCTAAAGACAAGGTCTCTATAATGAACAGAGAGGAAATGTTTGCACTGGCCCGTGGACAATCCTGCAGCCTGACGGAAATGAAGGGAAAACACTGCATAGATTCATGGGATTTGTTCGCTGGTAAAAAGAAAATAAAAGAAATGCACAATTTCATGTTTATACGACTGTAAACCACCTACGTCGATCAAAGTCACTCTGCATTTACTGTACTTTTAGCAAACATCACATTTAAAGCTGCGTCATTCTTTTCTCGACATGACCTGCTGGGATTAAGTTTTTTTTTAAAAACCACCATAGAATTGAGGTTACCTTTCTGGCACTGGTTGGAGGTCCAACAGCGGTAGTCGTATTTATCGTTGAAAGACGTCCTCTGACAGAGAGGGTTATCCTCCATGATGCCTGGGCAGACATTGCCACACTCCTTTGACTTCTTATTCCCATTGATAACGTTGTAAAACCCACTATCCATAATAAGAGACCAGTCCACTGAGTCCAAGTAGCAGAGCTCAGGGTTTTTTTCAATACGCATGGCTCCCCGGGTGATGTTCCTCAGGTTGTACAGGCCAATGTCCTTAAGGCTGGTCATCTCGTAGATGACCAGCGCGTAGTTATAGAAGAGATTGCGCCCGCGGATGACACTCAAGTTGGGGAAGAGCATGCTGAGGCTGTCCAGGCCCGAGACGCGAAACAGCAGCAAGTAGTCGGTGATGACGGTAAGCTTTGGGAAACTGAGGGAGCGGAAGACCTCCTGATGGATATTGTTAGTCTTGTCGTTGATGAGAAGGATCTGGAGATAGCCCTCCACCACCGTACAGTTCTCCAGCCGCTTGAACTCGCTGATCTCATTTCGGATGTCGATACTAGGACCACAGACTGGAAGACACAGAGAAGGGGCAACATCATTCTCTTACTCGAACACATCCTCAAAAATGCAAATATAATAGAGAGTATCACAGATTTTCCTTCGTTTCTGAAATTAATGTAACAGAACTTTTTGGTGGGGAATACAGCAATGCTACTTATAGATTAGCATGTAGATTACTCTTGCGAAAACATTTTAATTACGATAATAATCTTCTTGAAGCATATAATTCTGTTAGTCAAGATGGTTAGGCTGATACTTTGCTGGCAACATGCCCTGTTAACAAATAGAGCTTTGAAAAAGACGGTGTGTTGATACACCTTCCGTCATAAGCTAATGTTTCCCTGTAAAATGTTGTGTGTGTCACCTCAGATAACCCCAGCATTTGAATAAGGCAGTCCTCTGTGCTCGGAAAACAACACTTGAAACCACAGTGCCTTGAGCGTTCTCCACCAAACACACACACACACACACACACACACTTTAACAACAAAGACACATTTATTATTGATGACAATCAACTCTTGCTCTAATCATCTAATAGATCAGTTACTCCACCTAGGAATGAATGGTAGATGATATTCTCATAATGTAATTGTGATCTAATGTAGTGGTCCTATTACCTTTGTTGTCTTATGTACCATCACAGCCCATCAAATGAAATTATGAAATTGATTAAGTACCCATTTATTGACAATTCCCTCATGTTCTACATTTGTTTACAGGCTAGGAATATATTTCAATTATTTTACACTTTAATGAAATAAAAGTGGATATCATTATAATTCTTGAAATTCTCCAAGTTTTCATTTGCACCACTTGGAGTGGTAGAAGTTTCAACCATAGGCCATGGTATATTTGGATTATATCACAGATAAGGGGATGTTGTTCGACCTGACGAACTGTCTAAAAGAAGGTCAGTCAGCACAGGAAATGCCTTGACATATGAGCTTCTTGGTTAAACCTGTTATGTTCTTACAGAGGCTTAGGATGCTGTCGCAGTGAGAAACACTGCCGCAGTGGCTGATAAACCAAACCAAATAGACGAACAGGCATGTTTTCAATAAGAGTCTTTGATCCTGTCACAACACTAAGGATAAAGCAAAGAGCTAAACTGTTTCTAGTCCCCAGATAAACAAAGTACCAACTGTTTTCCCTTCTAAAAAGGTAAAATGCTTGTAGAAATCCTTCAAAAATAATATATGTTACCTTTTTGGCATTTATGCAACCATATGATGTTATGCGCTCTCAAAATGTCCTTGTGAGTAAATCAACTTTCCTTCAGTAGAGACAAAAAAGGATATGTTTGATGTTCTTTGTTCAAACTACTCTGCCAAAAATAGAAGCTGCATTTATGGGGATGAATGGGCTATATTTGTTCCTGTCAGGGTTTTCACTTCTCCAAATTTAGAACGGAAACGATTACACCACAAGAAAATAGTATTTGCTTTCTCCAATCAACACCAATGCCCCTGGGCTCCACTTGTGAGCCATCGAGCTGCATGTCTTCTTTGTTTCATTGAGAATTTTCTCCCAGCCTCTCCAGCAGCCGGAGAGAGAGAGGGAGGAGGGGTGGAGCCACTCAAATACAAAGACTAATTTGTTTGTTAGTAAAGAGAAACTCTAGGCCGCACTTCCTGATGAGGGCATTAATAAAATCAGGGGGCGCCTGGCCAGAGAATGGGAGGGGGAGCGAAGAGATACTGTGACAAAGGAGAGAGTTATCTGCGACCATCCTGCCGTTGTAAAAATACAGCAAACAGAAACCGTGAAATGCACAAATGTATTTCTGGGTGTCACATAGACTTTTATCATCACCTTAAATTGATTTATACTTAAAAACTGCTGAATAGAGAGAGAGGAGAATAGAAACAAAGGAATGCAGAATGAAAGGAAAACCTCTTCTTTGCAATTCCCTTGTTCTACTCATTAAGCGTGTTAAGTTCCAGGAATTCCAATCATTTCCTTGGAAAAGGATTGAGTAGGATGTTGCCTCAAACTAAGCCTCCAGGCTTCTCTGATCCTTGCCAGCCAATACGTGTTGTGAAGACAACAACACCAATAAATACCAAACCCTTTATTCATTGCAACATAAACAGGAAGAAGTAGGGGGTAAAATTAAAGCGCTGACGTATCATAATGACCTAAGTGTGATGTAGATATTTAGCACCAGTGTCCACAGAGAGGGATAAGCCTGCAAACATGCGTGTGTCTCTCCCTCCTGTCTCTCTTTGCTCTTCACACTGCTGAGTAAACACACGTATCTCCACAGTGTAATGGGATCCATTGGCTCATGTTTATGATTGATAAACCTTGCCCTGGCCCTCCATGGAAATGTCATCATACAAACACATAGACACTCACACACACAGACACACACCTGCGCATGCACTCAAACACTCAAACCGGACCCTTTGTAAGTCAGTCAAAATGAGCCAAAGTTAATGGTCACTGTGAGTCAGATTCAGTAAACATGCCCTAAATGTAAATAAACTTAATCTTAGTTTTGGCTGACACAAACATGACTCTCAGACCACATGGCGTGCGGTTTATCAAAAGGCCACAGACTGAGCATTGGGGGAAACACACACAGTAATTGTGTGATTTTCCAAACTCCAGGAAGGCTATGAAGAATGCTTCTGAAGAGGTGTTATTTTAATCTACAATAAGCAGGGCTCTAACTGTATTTATTTTTGATTATGTAGAAAACATTCTGTATTTTGTAGAAATTATAACAGTGGAGCCTGCAAATGATTAGTATTGCTACTGGAGAGATGAGTAAAATCACAATTATTTCTAATATTTTACAACAATTTTGAGTATGTTTTATTTGTATTCTGTAACACTGACAAAGCTCCACTCATTTTATGTATATATTTAAAATATATACATATTATATATACATTTCTATATTTTTGAAAACAATTTCAACTAAAAACATATCAACAAATATATTCCTTTATCTGTTTTGAAAATGCCACACTGCATAACTTGTGACCCCACTTGACTGAAAACTGACCGACTGAGAATATAACATTTATATATCTTGTATGAAATATTCATCTTGTACTAAACAAAGTGTTAAAATGTCCTATTATGGGTTTAGTATCATACTCCTTAACAATATATGAAAGTCGGTGCTAAATACTGAGAAATTATAATTATTATATGCGCAATAAGAGTCAAAAGATGTATTCATTGCTTTTACTTTGATGACATTTTGATTGGATTTTATCAATTGAACAGTGAGAGCATACAATGGCAGGAACAGATGTTACACAGCAAAGAATTAACGCCACAGAACCATGATAACCACCGTCAACATTTTCCCACTAAAATCCAGATCTAGTGAGGGTGCTGGTCACTGTGCGGTCATATCCCCTAACACCTGCCACATCAACTGGCCCTAATCCCCAGCATACTGGAAGTCATCTGACCAGCGGTCTGGTGGGCCACTTCCCCTCAGTGGACCTTACTTCAAACACTGTGGCTCAGATTTCACCAAAACCCCAAACAGTAACTCTACACTCTCAATCATAACAAATCTCACACATAGAACCTCTCTGAGAATGAGGGGAGAGGGCAGGAAGAAGCATACTGCACACTAAAACCTGATCACTATAAACAACCACATTTATTTTACTATTCGACTACAGTAAAATATGGTTTGCAATGATTTTTATTAAGGGTTAACGCCTGTAAGGGTGTGTGGAAGCCTGCAGGAAATTTACAAAATAAGAGAAGGAAAATTGTGGGACTTTATTAGTATTTAAATTTAAGTGGTGATGAATTTATTACTTTAATTTGTACATTGTATCATAAAATCCTTTTTTTGGAGTCACCCCAAATATTTTTTTCCTACCCCTACTTGAGATGCAGCTGTTTGTGAGTAGAAACACAAGTTTAAATCAAGTTCACTCCAAGGTCTTTTCCATAAAGGAAAAGAAAAGTGAATAATCAAGCATAATTTTAGGTTTTCTACTACTCTGATTGTGAGCTCAACATCAGATTTAACCTGAAGCTTTAGCCTTTTATGACAGTTTACTGCTGTATTTTATGCACCTATGCTGTAAAATCACAAGCACATACAACTTGCACCTCAGTGTTTACAGCTACCTTTATTCTTCATTACAACAATCACGATAAGCAAGTGATGACCAAACGATTAACAAGAAACGATGAAAAGGTTCCTCGCTAAGATTCTGAAAACACCTCTGAGAATAATCTTTGGCTGATGAATTCTCCATTCGGGACAGATCCACATTCAGTTCTTGATGAACAGCTTTCAACTGATACAGCGAGTGCCATCCATTAGAAAGAGCTAACATTTGCAATCATCTCACAAATTGTACAATACTCCACGGGCCATTAAACAGGCAGCCCGTGATGATGTATGTGCGGTTGGACAGATACTGCGTTTGAGCAAATCCAATGGCGGGACAGTTAAAATAAAGTGTTTAATTAAGCATTGTAAACCTCAGCTGGCAGCCTGGAGGAGCTGCAGGACAGCATTTGACTGCACTCTCACAAACTAGCCCAGTGACACACTTTCACATCCTTACACAGGGGCACGCCACTGACTCAGGCTGTCACGCTGAGTCCTGCTGCAGTACGCACAATGAACTCACATGCTTGCACACAAACACGCTTGTACACACACCATAGGGCTATGGACATTCACTACGCTTTCTCACAGGGGGGTGACACAAGGCATTCCTGCATCCAGCCGAGTCAGTGGGTGGGGGGAAGGGAACGCAACGGTGGATGGTTGAGGGGGAGCGTATGTAACCATGTAGCCCCGGTCACAAGATGGAATGGGGCACCTTGGGGCACACTGACAGAAGTCTTATCTGAGCCACTTGCCCCGTTATGACAAGGCGCACTATACTGCAACATGCCATTCCCCAAAGGCATAGGTAGGAGGGGTGGCTGTCAAACACAATACTTGCTGATGTTTGATTATTTATACCGCCATTCAAGTTTTCCGGAGCAACATGTCCCTTCATAAATAAGTGAACAAGAACACTGGTGTACCCTCATGGAACGGGACAGAGGGTGCCTGTACTCGCACAACCCCTGCACCAATGTTGTTGGTGACATATCTATTTATAACCCTAATCGTAGTGGTGCCAAGTGATGGAGTAAAGCGCATCGGTCTACACAGGAGACCGCTCCGTGTGAACAGCAAAAGCCAATGAAACAGTTTCACAAACTCTCTACTCTTCCAATCAACAAAACAAAGTCTGTTTCTCTTGCAAGTGTATTTTTGCACAGTCTATTTCCATGCACCAAGTCTCTATCTCCCTCATGCTCTCCCTCTCCCTTTTAGAGACTTGTTTGCTGCATACTTGGAAGCCATGGCGTGGAAAGTTTACTGCGGTGAGAGTTAAAAGGGATCTTAATTACGTTTTATTGGTGTGGACAGATTACCAAAATGAACAGAGAAAAAAAAAAGTTTTCAACCCCTAATGGAGCTCTTGGATATCTGTGATTTTCCACTAAGTGATGATATAAGCTGGAAATTCTGACCCTCTGTGGCCCAGTGAAGTAAACATCATCTTTGAGTGATAAACTGGTGAGACCCATCCCTGTCTTGATGTTCACCACAGTCTTTGTCTCTGAACGCTTTGTTCTGGATGGCCTGATGTATTATACACCACAGAGCGTCAAGATCTGAGAGCAACCACTTGTCTCCCAGCCCCCTGCTGCGTTCATGGGTGTCGCACTGGCTCAGAAGGGTGCACAGAAACGCACCCCCACATGGCTGTGTTCGAACCACTGGTCAATAGGACTAAAAGAAAGTTTTTTTTTCTTCTATTTGAATGCTAATATAGGTCAGACTGCACGTCTCCTTCCCATGTCGAGTTGTCTACACCATCCCACATATCCTCTCAGGAAACTATTACTAAAAACAAATACAAATTAGTACGAAAGTGACGTAATACCCTAAACACACACATATACACAAACAAATCATGCCATGCCACCCAAGTTACGCGGACACATAATCACAATATTTGTGCTTGAGGTGGAAAGATAGAGGTCTAGAAGTTTACTGGTGTGTGACTTTAAATTGAAATTAACACATTAAAAGTCACATTCTCCGAAAGAGATTTAAGTATGAATTATTACCAGAAATGCAACCATGGAAAAAAGAATGTTTCAAATTATAACTTTGTAAACCCCACATATATATGTATAAAGGAAATTTAAAAAGAATGTATAACATTATTGTTTTGTTTTTTTACTATATATGATAAATATTAAGTTCACAGACAAAATAGGTCTAAACCAGAACTGGCTAAATCATCTCTTTAATCCAGTTAGTTTTGGCTTAGAGATTTTATTTTTTTTTAGACAGATTAGGCTTTATGTTTGCCCAACATGGTATTTAGAGAAATTCCACTGAAAAGTCTAAAAATGTCATCACCATTCAGCTACAGAAAATGACTCAAACAGCTGTATAATGACAAGAGCAGCAGCCCTCATTGACCCTCATTAATTCCCAGTTGTTCTCTTATAACATTGGCAGAAACAGCCTTGATTCCAGCTGCTAGATACAGAACATTTAGACAAGATTAGATAAGATGACACAATGTAAAATATGCTCGATGAAGCATTTATGAGTGCATTCTAAACACTGAAATCACAGAAAGGGCAATGGAATAATTAGAAGCTCTGGAAACTTTACATAACTCAACATGTAAAAATAAATTTTAGATTTTAGGGAATTCCATGAGAAACAATGAATCCAAGTCTATCTTATTGGCTTTCAAAGGCACATAAAGATCTCAAATTAAAAGCCTCACAGAGAAAATACAACTTGTCAAATTGAAAATGAATAACCTCACCTATTCACTCAATTTCTCAATAAGTTTATACGTTGTTTTACAACTAAAATGTAAAAGTTTTTTACATGTTGTGCCATCTATCATCGCTAGGGTCTCATCAGCGTGGAAGCATGCGTTAGGAGTGGATTGAAACCCCTTCTGAACTCAGGTGCTCCTGTTTGTTGAAGCTTGCATTAATTAATAGTAGCCTACACATCGTTGCATAGGAGCCTGTAGTTTACCGAGTATGGGCTCTGGAGATAAAACATAATTATGGCAATCGGCCTGTGTGTGCTACTTTATATATTTTCATCATGGTGACTGTTGATGAAGATAGTCGGCTGAAGTATATCATGTTGTTCTGTATGATGGACTGTGTTTTTTTTTGTTTTTTTTAAAAGCAGCAAAGGTTTGTGTCTGATTCGGGGGTTTTGACGCGCAGCGACGACGCACCACGAAATGCAAAATGGCCACATGGTCGTAGTAACCTTCAGCTCTGGTCCCTGGATTCATCCCCTGCTCTCTGGATGTCTGACGTGAAGATTACGACGGCGTGTGCCTAGTGTCTCTGCCTGTTTCTAAAAAAACAACACAGCCGCTTCATCAGACGAGCTGATTGTTGCGCACAATAAAGCAGATTTAGCTTTAAATGTGTTCCCCTACTGACGGGCAGCTTTACCACATGGTCCATATGTAAGTAAGAACGCACACGTCGGGGATGTATGCTATGTAGGTTTGTCATAGTGAGTGCCTAGTCCTATTAAAACATGTATTCCCCTTATTTTCTTCTTAATAAATACACTGTAGACATTTGAACACATTATATATCTTATCAGTCTGCAAAACACTGCTTTACAAGAGGTTAAACAGGGCTACAAAAAGCACATTATGTATTAAGGCCATCCCCAATTTAACTACTAAACTTAAACAAAATATGATGATAAAAATACTCACTCTCTCCATGTGTGGAGCAGATGCAGATAGTGGAGACAGACAGCATCAGACCCCAAAACAAGGTCGGGCTACCCATCCGTGTGTCAGATCTCATGTTCCTTAACATTATTCACCTTTCCAAAAAAAAACAACAACCTTAAAATGCAGGGATAAAATTGAAATAAAAGAATGAAGGTACACCAGCGCCTTAAAAAAAAAAAAAGGATGTGAAAAAGAGGAAAAATAAACGTGTAGCCCAAAAAGGCTACCGCGTAGCCTGCAAATGCGTGGCTTCCAGGATTTGCTGTAATATATATATAAATAAATGTTGTAACAGGGGATTCCTTTGAAGGAGAAGAGGAAAATATGCTACAAAAGTCTGCTATTTTTGCCAATCACAGGATACTTTGACGTCGGCTGGTATGGCACACACGCCAGTGATTTTACTGGATAAATGATGGTAATCCCCATCTTCAGTCTCCATCTCTTGAAAACAGCAGTGCGCGTACAGTGCGTATCGGGCCTGGTAATAACAAGATTTAAAAAGCAAAGATCAGACTAAATATTATCATCAGATGCCTTTGCCACCACAATAAATGTACGCCACTGTCGCTCACAAGGATCCCCCGTGTGAAAGGCTGTGTACGAGGAGGAGTGGGGTAGAAAACACGTCCAGATCCACAGGGGTGGTGGCTGCGAGGTTGAAAAATGAATGAAAACCCCTTTTTTTCGCTTATGCCATTCAACCAGCACAGGATCTCGATCCCCACCAAGCAGTCCTGGCCCGCGGTGAGAAGTCGCTTTTTAAACCAATTTCCCAGCTCCTCGGGTCGGACTTATCCCTGCCGTCAGTCGGGATTTGCAGCTGAAAGAAAATACCAGACTTGTGCCACGCAGGAGAGAATGGGTCTCTCCAGCTCTCCAGCTAGACGACCTCGACTGGGGTGGGAGGGAGAATGTGTCCACACAAGGAGTTGCCCTTTACGAGTGTTTCGTGTTTTTGCCTGTATCCTCATAAAAGACAGAAAACGAAAAGTCCCGTTGCGCGCACGTCCAGACGCGGAAATCCTACGGTTCTCCGTCGGTTAACGCAGGCTTGTGGGTCTCCGCTCCTCCGTGGAATCTCTGCTGTAAACAAGAGTCGGCTTCTCTCACACAGAAACACATAGTGCTATGGGTAAGGTGGCCGGGAGCAGGGCGGAAAAACCGGAGTGGATTAAGATCCAGGGATTACCAAATCCCACTACAACCCAAACAAGACGGACAGTGCCAGGTAGTCAGGTAATACTGGTGGGAAAGTGGCAAAAGACTACCACTCTGTACAAAATACTCTGTTATAGGCTGCTACCTCTATTACATCAGTTAAGAAAATGTACAAACCTATTGAGAGTAAAAGGGAATTAGAATATAAAAGTAAAAAAGTGATGAATATGTATGTTGAGCCTATTGTCTTTTGTTCTTTCTATGTTTTTTATGTGGCGTTTTATGTTTTTATGACAGTGAAACCAAAGACATGTGGACAATAAACTATTAATATTTGTAATGGTCCCTTTCAGTTATTATTCATATCAGGCTACAAAGCAATGCTTTAACAATTGAACAGTGCTTTAATGTTACATAGCACATTTTGACTTCTTTATAGTAAATGTAATCTACAGTATCTATTGCAAAGTAGTCTATTTCATAAATTCATCATATGTTTTGTTTGAAAAATCTTAATCGGTTAAGTTACTACAGCTGTCAAAAAGCGTAGTGGAATAAAAGGTGCAATATTTCTCTTTGAGCTGAAGAAGAGTAGGTGTATAAAGCAGCATAACAATGAAATACTCAAGTAAAAGTACAACAACATTCTACTTAAGTACTGCAGCCATACTTGAGGAAATTTAGGCTGCTCAGTTACACCCCCCCCCCCCCTTAAAAGTTGCGATACCACAGTGTAGATACTGTTACATGTAAAAGACATGCATTTAAATTTTACTTCAGTAAAAGTAAAAAAAAGATTTGCATCAAAATATAGAGTACCAAAAGTAGTTATACTCATTTTGCAGAATGTATATAGAATGTGCACTATATTATAAGATTATGATGAATCATACATTCATGTGTACACTTTAATATTGCTGGCAAATGTGGGGCTAATTTTATATTATATATTTTGATTTATAGAATACATCTCTTCAAAATGTGTTTATATGCTGATGGATAGCTGATTAATTCATGTTCTTTGTTTTGCTGGAGAACCTTGAATGGACCAGATGTTCCTTTGACATCATAAATCGATGGCTCGAATTATAAGACCACAGGTGATTTCTTAATATTTGGGCGGACTAATTATGGCTGTAAAGTTGATCAGTTTTACATCTTCAAATTTCACTCTCTGAGAAAGAACTCTGACTCCTAAATTGTCATCTCATGCAACATATAATGAAGGGTCTCAAATAGACATTGCTTTGTAGCAAGGGGTCATGAGCAAATAAGGTTGGGAATTATGTCACATCATGTGGGTGTCTGGACTACCAGGCGACTGCTGTGTTGTCTGTGAGGTACTAACTGGCACTGTAATGTTTGGGTATACTTTGTAAAGTGGCTCATGTATTTTGACTTATTAAGATATTGTACAGGGACCCTGTGCCAAATTGTACTTCAAATATGATTTATCTTAGATTATATTACATGGTGCATATTCTTTAGCAGATTTGTGTTTTGTTGAAGTGTTCACCACTAACTGACATTCCAGCAAACCTTTGCAGTAGTATTTCAGCATAGGAATCCTGTCTGGTTTTTGTGACTATTGGGGAAACTTAAGGGGGTTAGTAGCGCCCCCTAGCCAATTAATATGTCCCTGGTCTTACAAAATTGTCTACACTTTTAGAACTGAGTGTTTTGCTTGTCAGGACTAATGTATTTGTCTCAGTCAATAGATACAAATATAATAATTTATATATATATATAAATAATATAACATTGTTGTGAGATGCATCAGTTGTACCCACACATTGCAAATTTGAGATTCATTTCCTTCAAGGCTGTTCACGGCTGACTGAATAACTGTGTGTCTGAGAGAGGTAAATGATAACATTGTGATGATAACATGTTATACAATGAATGGGAGTTTTACTTTTTTGCTTGATTTGTGATCCACATATCGCTACAGTAGCACGTATCCTTTCAAATGAGCTGGTTTATTAACTTTGTCAAAAAAGCATGTGCAAGGTCACAATGAACAAGAAACAAAAATGCTCGGAATGAGTTACATTTGAAAAGAAGTGCATTATATGACAATATTTTGAGACTTTATGCAGATAACAGTGACTATTCTAAAGGTGAAGAGGCAACAAAAGGAGTAGTGGGAATAAACATTACAGAATGTGTTGTTATTGTTGTAGGGAGTGAACTTGTGTTGCTTGTAAACTACTGTCTACCTCAGGTGAATAAATGAAATAGTATCAGTGGGGTTTGGACTTGGTAATTCCCATTGACCATAGTTGAATTTATTTTATAAAAACATACCCGATGTGTATGTTTTGGGGCAACAGCAAAGTCAGCGCCTAAACTATATTTTGATTTCTACACAAAATAAATGTGAGGACTTGGCCGTTAATGTTACTTCTTAAAAAGAAGATTTATCTTGTTACAAATCATAATAAATAGCCTTCAAATCAAAGATACCATGAATTATGAAATTTGTTTTTTACATAATCTAAAAATAGGCCATTATTGGTGGACTATGCATCAACAAAAAGGGTTCATTAGTCTCTGTAGGGTTCACCAGAAATATATTTTATATTATTGTGTTAATTAAGTGGTTAACTCCAACAATAAAATAACTATTAAGTTAATGCAGTATTAAGAAATCAATACCCACACTTAGTTAATTATTTAACAACCACAAATATTTGTATGAACTGTTAAGCTTCAATTGTCATGTTTTTATTAAATTGTATATAAAATAACATTAAAAAGTCGTTGACTGTATTTTTGTTGTTATGTTTGTTTCGCATTATAGGACTTTATTTTATTTACTTTGTTTTTTTTTTAGATTATAGGACTTCTTGCCTCTGGAGTGAGCAGTTCAAACCTTCAGCACCATGAAGTCTATTTTGTGCACTGTTTTGAGCTGTACCATCATAGGTTACACTGCACACCCTCGTCACAGGTCCAAAGTAAAATCTGACATGGAGCCCTGATTCAAGAGAGAGGACTGCAAC
>NC_139832.1:10870275-10960275 GCF_963691815.1 Echiichthys vipera | reverse complement strand
CTATGCTCACAGTCCCATTATGTTTTACAGACAATTGTAGTTCACTAATAAGGCAAACATTTTGTTTACGCTGCATTGTGCTAAACGTTCCCTTCCCTTTGTATCGTGAGTCAGGCACTTAATTCAGCACAGCTTTTTCGCCCTCAAAACTGTCTAATTAAGCCTCAAAGTTTATCTTGTACGTACTGTAGGAGATATTATCTCATACGTACAAGATAAACTCAGGTTTTGGCCAACAATGCCCCAGTTTTTTCTTTTCACCTTACCTTTCAGGGCTTTCGTACCTCCCTATATCACATGCAGAATAAGAATATACTGTCCCCCATCGGAATATCGCCACCAAGAGCATTACAACTACTTTGTAACTAAGTTGTGCCACATTTTTCTTGCAAGCCGATAAGAGCAGACAGGATTTTGGGGAGGGGGCTTAAAGACACTGGTGCCAAAACAGAGCGTTTCACACAGAGGGGCAATACATTAAAGCCTGTAAACATGTTCTAGTCGAGACCCCAGATACAAGAATGAACCTCATGATGAGCATACGTCCCCTTTAGATTAGAGCTGAAATGATAAGTCAACAGAAACAATAGATAAACAAAAATGACCAATTTTGATAGCTGATAAATCATTTAAGTCATTCTATGAGCAAAAGTAAAGTGAATATTTTCTGGTTTTCTTCTAAGATAGTAAAGTGAATATCTTTGTGTTTGGAATTTTTGGTTAGACATAACAAGACAATTTAAGATAGCCCTGTGGCATCTGGGAACTTGCTGACATCTTTCAGTAGAAGTAGAGTGGGGGTTTCTAGCACAACTTCACCTAATTCCAAGGTGCATGGAGAAGGGAAAGAAGTCTAACGAGGTCAAAACTCCAGCAATACTTGTAGTTTATAGAACAACTTAGATGAATGAAAGCCACAAGCTGAAATGAGTTTGTCCTAAATTAAAGTTGTTCAGTACACAACAGACTTAGACATTTTACAGTCCAAATGATTCAATGAGAAGAATAATCAGTATATTACGTAATAAGAGTAAATGTCAGTTGCAGCCCTAGCCCTTAGTTTGAAGTAGCCTACATATAAAATATTTTAAAAATTCCCATTTTCTTTTGCCAAATAGGTATAAGCTGAAATGTCTTCAAATCCTTTATGGCCAGCAAAGTGGCTCAGTTGGTAGTGCGGTCACCTCACAGCAAGAAAGTCGTGGGTTTGGATACGACTGGATGGAAAATGCCTGTGTACAAATCCTCCCTTTGTTGGAAAGGGAGGAGGTCCTCCCACAGTCCATGAACAAGCAGGTTATATGAAGGGGATTTTTTTTTTTTCATTATCTGTTGGTGTGAATATGTACGTGTGAATGTCTGTATGAAGGCCCAGATAGTCCAACAATCTGCTGTAGGGTGTATGTAAGAGCCCTGATGGGAAAAATAATGCTCTTACATAATATAATCCAACAGCTATAATGTGCATTTGGGCTGTTAGCACCGTATGAGCATCTTAAAGTACAATGTGTGCCCTTCCCTGGCTAGCATAAATCAAACTGTGTGTTTATTCAGTTATAGTACCTGCTGCTTTGTAGGTTGTTCTTTTTCAATACAGGAAAACTTTGACACATTACATGTGTTCAATATAGGTTGACATAAACGTTGTGGCGCAACAACCAGCGAAAAATCTGCATTTTCTTTCTTGAACAATGAAAGGACCTCTTCCTCAGCAGTGTGTTGAAGTTCAAGAATGTGTACAGAAGCTTGATTTGTTTCAGAAACTTACCCAAAAGAAAATTGATAAGATATGCAGGAGGCCCCATAGCCCAGATGAGACCTTGAGAAGGAGAATAAACAGCCTCAGCAGTTCCCAAAATGTAACCGCCACCAACCCATGTTGCTAAAAACAAAGCAAAGGAAATAGTAAAGTGAAGAATTTAGCAACAAAGCAAAGTTAAACACACAGAAATCACACACACAATAAGCACATAAAGTACTAAGAAATGACAGGTAAAGTAAAAGAAGTAAAGTAAAACTAAAAGCTCTACCTGTCATGGTGAAAACCCCGACCAGGACATTTATGTTGCGGCCACCGACAATGGTAACTTCGCTTTTCGTGCCAGCACATGTCTTCTCCACTTTCTTGGATTTTCGAGATGCCCAGATCCCAATTACCAGGATGACAATATAAAAAACCACCACAGCCACCAGTCCAGGGACGTTCACTGCCATGATTGTCTGGTTACACAATACAAAGCCCATCAGTTACACTGACAGATGCATATGAAACACAATAAGTATACAAACTTTCAGCCAAGGATAAGTGTTAACTTGACGTTGACTGAAGAGGCACTCTTCCACTCATTACCAGTTGTTTTCCCTAAAAGAATTTCCCTTATAATCTTCTCTAGTTAAAAAAAAAACTCCAAGAAAATATAGTTAATAGCAGTTAAATATGGAAAAGAAGGGGTTCCTGATCTTGCATTGCCAGACCGTATCCCGTCTGGATAGGGGTTAAAAAAAACAAAAAACACTGGGCTGTTCATATTTCTTTAAACCAATAACAGTCGTCTTGTTATTGGCTAAGCCCCAGATACAGTAACGGTGCCCTCACAAAATAGATAGTGGAGATAGCGGCAGGCTTTATCCCACGACACATCACGTGAGCCGGGTCATCCCGACACTGATCATAAACTTTAAGTGCCATGAGCGGGACCTAAACAGTTATCAAGTTGTGTTTTTACATCACATAAAAACAGCACTCACTGGCCAACATCCTAGTTAGTCAAACGTGTTTGCATCATAGGCTCTGCTGTAGTCGACTCTGTCGCTACCACAGTCTGCAGTTGCTGCTGTTGCAGCTGTATAATTGTAGGTAAATTGTTTTGAGCTAATTTCACAACCAGAGTTGGATCAATAGGGCCTGAAACAGTTTTGAAAGTCTAGAAGACACACATGATTGAATTAAACACATCAGAAACACATTTTAGTGTACTGTTTAGCTGTAAAATGAAAGTTTGTCTGACTTGACTTGGTCACAAAAATTCTCATTTTATAACTAACAATGCACTAAAATACATTTTTGAAAATATTTCATGTGAGAAATAGGCAATGCAGTAACAGAATCTTGATTCATATTTGATCAGCACTGCCTAGCTTTGCAGTTGATTCGGAGTTCAGGAGCAGTCATTGACGGTGCGTTAGAGACTGCTCATCTCTGGTTGCTTACGTTGGTCACATCGAATCTTACAGATGACCATTAGGAGCACCAGGTGGAGGCAGAGGAAGATCCTTTTTTCACAGATTATTCGTCTTATGTACTAGGCCTACTATCAGGATCTAGTGACAGTTTCAGCAGACAGGACAAAAAAGTTCTTCTGTAGTAACAAAATCAAGACCAATCTTCCTCATTAAACCTGTGTCATCACTCTGATTTATCACGTAGTTACAGAGTTATATTTTGTAAAATGTTGACACATTTAACACCAGCTAAATCTGGGTGTTTCACAGCAGTTGACTGGATAGGTAGTTTTAGATAGATAGATAGATAGATAGATAGATAGATAGATAGATAGATAGATAGATAGATAGATAGATAGATAGATAGATAGATAGATAGATAGATAGATAGATAACTTTATTTATCCCCGAGGGGAAATTAGGTCATCGTAGCAGCGGTACAGAGCAATCAGAAGTACTAAAATAAGATAAAATTTACCACTTAGAATTCAGATTCTTAATATACAAATTACCACAATATAGGTTAAACAAATCCCTGCATTATTATGTGAGCAAGTACTTAAGGTATTACCAACAAAAAGACTTATTATGAAGGCAGAATGGTCATTTTCAGAGTGTTATAATGTTAAGATAATACTTTATGTCCATGTGCACGGAACGTTTACAATTGTATATGAAGACATGAGACAATCAATAAAAACATAAACAACAACTATGAATCACAAATATAATGGTAGTTAATATATTGCATTACTGTATTTATATGTAAGCAACAGAGGGGGCGCTTTTTCCCCCTTGAGATGATTTCATCTACAAGAATACATTATATTTTATAAGGTAATCTTGTGTGTTTTATTTAACGTAAAAAGCAGGTTGTTTCTCTGTTGAATTTATGTTAGTGCAGTTCTCCCCCCTCAATACACAGGGACAGTGTTGGGTAACGCGGGTCCTAAAATAACCTGTGTTACACGGCGTTATGAAAAGTAACCTTATGATCACTAGACAAATGCACGTTTTAAATACCGACCAATCAACCTAAATCAACCACAAACCTCAAGATCGCATTCACTGATATCATCCCCATCATATGGATGTATGATAATAACCATCATGCGTGCGGATTTTTACATAACGCTTAATATTTGTACCAGGTTAAATCGCGTTTCTCTCATAAATAAACTGATGGCGTTACATTACCGATTAGAGGAACAGGCCAGACACCATCATTCTTCAGAACGAGGACACCATCAGAACGGTTAAATCATCATATTGAATATTAGGTTTATCATCTGTAAGCGGGTTCAGATAACGTTATGCACTATTCTCAATGGCAGGCTGAAATAAAACCGCAACTGCATGCTAGACCCCCGGTAGTACCACATTTAATGCAACCATTATAAACCGCAGTCAGAGGGGGGGAAGCCCACAATTAAACAACCGTGGTCAGCTTAATTGAATAATTCCAATCTATTTATTTAATTATACAACGAGAATGGTGCGTGTTTTTAACCTACAGAGCCCTAATTGATGAAACGTGATCGTATTGTCTTCCCATGTGGTGGCTGACATAACGTTGCATTACCTTTGTGTAGAGCCGGTGTCCTTTCTTCCCCGCATCAGCTGCCTGGAGTGCGGCTCCTCGGCTGGTCACTTTCTTTATTGTTGTCTCCCCTCCGAAACGTGACACCTGCGGTGGTCGCGTTCAGCGCTGTTAAACCGTTGAAAAAAACGTTTTCAATCATAAGTGGTGGTGTGCCATTTCAAGGAAACAGTGTCCCCTTTAAATCGTCGTTGAGAAGACACCTACATCGAAAGTGTAAAGGTCACAACGTATTTAACGCTGTCGTGAAACGTTGCGCACTAAACAAAACAGCTGGTTCGAAATAGTTGCAAATAGGAGTAGCTCAAATGTACTTGAAAGCACCCTGGATGAGAGACGGCAATAAAGGGCAGCGTCATCTCGAGGATGCCTACAGACAATGCGTGGTTTTTTATAATTACATTTTTAACCTGTGAAAAAGGGAACACGTGATTTTCACCATGTCGTGGTAAGGAATGATCGTGTCCTGTGTTCAAACCCTATACACCCTTATATGTTTCTTCAAGGCTACTGGAATGCAGGAAACGTGATGCCAGAAAGATGACACTACCTTTACAGCCCTGAGTGCTGTGTAACCATAGGCTGGATGTATATCTTACATGTCAAGTGGTGTGCAATTGGTTTCCTTCCCCTTTCTTTTGTGATCCAACCATAATCCATTGTGCAACCTAAGTTTTTTTTTGCAGCTGGTCAACTTTATATCCATTCACCCACACTAATAATCTTAAAAGGGATCTAAAAGGTCTCATATCATGCTCATTGTTATGGTTTATACTAGAACATGTTTATATGCTGTCTGAATACAGGCCCTATACCTACATTCACCCTCTCTTTATACATCCATGGTCTCTGGGAGGTCATTATAGCCGAGGTATGACTGTAACGGCCAAATAAATGAAATTGGAAAGTAAGGACATTCCCATTCATATCAATGTAGCAGAATGGTCGGAGCGGCAGCCATTTTTATCTGTTCCATTGCCAAGCAACACACTAACTGCTACATAAACTTCTGTATGAAGCCACGTGCATGTGGGAAATGAAACATTTGGTGTGAAATGATGACTTGACCTGATAACTGTTTTTAATAGAACTTCTCTGTTTAAAGTGTGTGTTTTTTTTTAGATGAGACTTAGCAAAAGGTGGCCTGTGAGTGAACTGTGAGAAAGGGTTGTAAAACATCAGGAGGGGATAACAAAAACAATTGGAATATTTCAAGCACCAACATCATTTCGGGTCACAGACACGAGCAGCTTTGTGTTGGGTGTTTGCGTTTATAAGATGAGGCATTCTGGAGAGACATTCGGAGTGCATGAACAACATGTCTCTCCGTGCCAGCATGTAAAACATAAGTAAAGATCTTCATCTCATCAGTTAAATTGGAGTAGTGATGTTAGGACAGCCAGCCACTAAATGAGTCACATGAGCGATTTGTGCTTCATCCACTCACCCTTGTCACCACATTGGAAAGCACATTGCTTTCACCAGATGAGTGACAACTTTGTTCGACTGTGCCCAACTGACCAGCTTCGGCCTCTCCTATTCACTCCCCGCTGCTCCAGAGAACTTCTCCTGAGCTGCGTCAGTCCCGTTCTCCCAGTGAGCTGCAACACACGTTATGACTCCACTGGCATGTGTTGTCACCATGACAACTAACAACAATTGCCATTTTGTTTTGTACTAGTTAAATTACCACAGCAAGCGGCAAAAATGTCCTTTCTATCCATTTTCATTACTATCGTAAGGGCACTTTCTTGCTATATTATATAAGTGTGACATAACAACTGTACAGAAGTCCTGGCGGCTGGTTCAAAGGCACATTTTCTGAATACGGGTTGTGTGCATTTCTCTGTGGATTGAGCGTTTTGATAATTTCACATATAAATAACACCGTATAAATAACACCTTGACCTTTAAAAAGACATGGGAATCTCACTTTTTCCAATATGGGACCTTTAAACTAAAATTCTATGTACATTATTTTTTTGCAGTGTTTTATTTCACAGCATTTGTTTTATTATCTCTGCCAGGTGTAGGCCTGGGAGAAGATCATGCCTTCAGCTGTGTATGTCTATGTGCATGTGTTTGGGTTTCTATCTACAGCTAATCTGGCATTCGACATCTCACTTTTTACAATGTGGGACCTTCAAGTCAAGCTGGTGAGGACTGTCTAGATCTTTTTTTTGCCCTGAATTCATCGCTCCTTTCATAACAGAGCCCCTAGTTCATCCCTTTATCTCATCAATATCTCTCCAAGTGCATGGGAATTTGGCCCTAATCCCCCAACTGTCCATTATCACAGTCAGTTTCTTATGCTATTGCCCAACTAAAACAAAGGAAGTGTTGTTTGGAGAAACATATCAAATGCTTCCTTTACGGAGACTCCTGGTGGCTTGGCTGGCTAATGTGTATCATATAACCTCAACGCCCTGGTTGGAGTCCTTCATGGAATGTCTTTCCACAAAAAGAAAACAAAATCAGTCACCCAAACAGGACAAAAAACAAACTTTATTTAAAAAAAGTTTAGGTGCTGTTAGTGGATGTGTTATCTAGCCGCCCTATTTGTACATACAGCATGAGAGTGGATTGTGTTAGATTTAGATGCCAGGGTTTGCCTGTGTGAGCTCCTTGTTGTTGGTCACTGACTGTGGGTGGTTGAGAAGCACAAGCCTGTTCCCTGCAGGGTCAGAGGTGCATAATATCCAGTGGTTGTTGTCCTGCTCTGATTTGTGCGAGTCCAGGAAGGTATGAGCCGTCACCTCATACTCTTTGCCATATGTGGTCCTGCAGAGACACAGTTGTTATATTCAGAACGACAGCAGACATTCCGGAATAGTAACATGACTTTTGGCTGCCATATTTGAGGCCCTTATACTTTGAGTTGTTGTGAAGAGCTGACTGCAACTATTGTGCCATTGTGACAGGACACTGATTGTACCGGGTGTAGAGATATATTTTCATGTCACAATAAAAACAAATGACTTATTAAGCTGTTCGCAACTTGCATGAGCGGTGTGTGACGGCTGCTTCACTGCACTGCCCGTCTTTCTACATTGAGTGGGCCTATGATAATGGCCATAAATGACAGAATGTTTAATTCAATTTAATAATAATTAAATTAATACAATTGTTACAGTAGGGGCTACACGGTGGTGTAGTGGTTAGCACTGTCGCCTCACAGCAAGAAGGTCACAGGTTCGCATCCCGACCTTGGCCTTTCTGTGCGGAGTTTGCATGTTCTCCCCGTGTCTGCGTGGGTTTTCTCCGGGTACTCCGGTTTCCTCCCACAGTCCAAAGACATGCATGTGTTAGGTTAATTGATGAGTCTAAAATTGCCCGTAGGTGTGAATGGTTGTCTGTCTCTGTACGTCTCTATGTGCCCTGTGATAGACTGGCGTCCTGTCCAGGGTGTACCCCATCTCACGCCCGATGTCAGCTGGGATCGGCTCCAGCACCCCCGCGACCCCGACCCCGGGATAAGCGGTTGAAGATGAATGAATGAAAATTGTTACAGTCGTTTTAGACAGGAGATGTTAAAGACTGTCCATAGAGTACTAGAGGACTTTTAATTTGAAACGTACACATTGAGCCGGTGCTGAAAGTACTGTTATGATGCCAATATGAATGTCAAAAGAAAATTTACTGCATTTTTTTTTATACAATCCAGGTGTGTCCTGCGTTAAAAATACAATTCTGTAGCGTGAATACAGGGACTTTAAGTACCCATATTTAACCAAACATTCTGATCTCTGAATCAGACCAAGCACAAAAGTCTGAAGGAGAATACTAAGGGTCAAACTGGCCATTTACAAACTCATCTTCTTGTTGGTTTTACAACCACCTGGAGACTCTATGTAGGTGAGACATGGGGCTCACAAACAAACCTGAACTTTGAACAGGAAATGCCTCCAATTTAAAATGCCCTCACTGAATGTTGTAATTTCCCAGCTTGGGATCAATAAAGTATTTCTATTCTATTCTATAAATGCATCCTGCAGGTGCACAGGACAAAAATGAATAACGTCTGCAGAGCTGAATTAAGCTAATGCCCATTATTATTAAAACTATCAAAACTAAGCATAAGGTCAAACAATACATTAACCCTGTGTTCGTTCATGAGCTGATGATGCTAAAGTTGAAGTATAAAGCTTGACACTAGACTTCTTAAGAATCTAGTCATTAGATTCAATTTAAAGACTTTAAATTAGAATTATTATTGAATGGCTTCACACTAGTGCTTCTAAAACTTCAATTCAATTCAAACTGGTAACCGTCAAAATAAGATATTATTCACTGACTGTACTGTATATGGTCTACAAGTGGTTTGCTTTTAATTCATACATTTTTCATTATTGCATTCATTTAACTTATTCATTCATCATTCATTGTACTTGTTCATTTAGAATTATTCATTTATTTAGTTTAGTTTTATAGTTATCAATTGAATAAACTTTTAATTTATGAAGAACTGGATCATGTGATATTGTGTGTATGAAATATGAAGTCAACTGTACACCTGGTCAAGAAGTCCAGTAGCAAACTTCAAATTATGAGACTAGATTAATTAATAAGTTATTCATAGCTTGATGGGTGGTGCTCTGAGGTTTCTGTAAAAAAAACTCAATGTTTCTGAAAGCCGAAATTGAGTCTCATCACTCTCCTTCAACTTTAATACCGATTCATGTGTAATGACGCATAATATTGAATCAATCAAAAAAATTGATTAATAAGTTCTCCATATCTGCAACTACTCCCACTGCACTGGCTATGTGGCTGCTTCAACCTGTAAACATGGGCGCAGAAAAAAAAGCAACAGGTTCGGCGACACACTTGCACTGGTCACTCAGACGGTGGCCCGACATTGTAGTTAGCTGACCGTCATCCACATTGCAGTTTTTTTCCTCCATTACCTCTCTTTTTGTAAATCACATATTTTGCTATTATTTTTATGCCTATTCCTCAGTGGACCTCCAAGTTGACATGAGAAATTAAATCAAAAGTATTTATATTGCATTAAACAAAGCAACATATGGTCTGGGGTTGTTTTAAAAAAAAAAGGAAAATACCAAAGGACGTGATCACCCAGAACAGCAAGGGCTTGATTTGTCTTGCAGTGTGATATCAGCACGCTCACATTAGCCTGTAAAAAAAACAACAACCTGTAGATGATTGCAGTGAAGGTGAAGGAAAGTTACAGTTTCAGATTTAACAGGACCGTGAAGGCTGATGTTGTGACGGGTGTAATAGTTAACTATAAAGATACATCAATGACTTACAGGAACAGACTGACCCTCATATTCAAGTCTCTCCTGGGGGTCAAAGTGACTAATCTTCCACCATGACAGAAAGGAACAGCTGTCATCCAAGTTGACTTCTTGTAGCCGGGACTTCTTTGCACACTTTTAGGAAATCACATTAAAATGAGACTGACAATAGAAGAAAAAAGGAATGATTGCATGATTGATTGTATGCATGCAAATCTGCTTTGTTAAATGTCTCATCACAGTTGGTGGTTGTTCAGTATAATATATTCTCCATGATGTTTTAAATTAAAAAATTCATGTCAAAAATTGTATCTACCTTTAGAAAGCTTTGCAGGTCACTCGTCAAGTAAAGCTGAGGAAAGAAAGGAAGAAAACAAGGACACATAAAGTGGTGCACCAAAGAAGAGTTTTGTGTGCTTCTTTTCAAGTGTTGATAGACACAATGTAAAGTGAAGCATGTTTGCTGTTAGCCTCTTGTGTTTAACTGAATGTAAAAAAACAACTGCAACATAAAAGAGAATATATGGATGTTCAATGAACTCAATCATAAAAACAAAGCTTTTAAGCCCAAAAGAGATAACCTTGATCCATAATAATAAGGTTCATGATCAGTGTTATTTTCTTAAACTTAAAAAAAAGCTCCTCTCAGGACCAAAGAGGATGTTACACAACTATTTTCACTGGCAGTGTAGTTATCTGAACTGAATCTTGTGTGCAAAATCAGTGGGATGCCCTATCAAAATAGCAGCCAGTCTTTGTGTAAGGTGCTGAATTTTATATACTGTATATATAAAGAATTAATGTTTTTTTAGTTCACTTACTCCCCCAGCAAAGCCACTTGTTGTTTTCAGGGCAAAACTTTGCTCAAAATGCAGAATTGATCCTTCAGGACTGCCATCGACACTGCAGACACACAAGCAACATTATAGGTTTTAATCTGGGAGTGTTACTATGTGCGCTGAGGTGTATGTTGAAGTAGTTTTAAGTGTTGTGTTCAGACCTGGTTATGATGAAGGCAGTACGTGCACAGGCCTGAATACCTTTTCCTGCACTGACTTCACATGGGGCTTTAATGCCAGGCGAAGGAATCCTTGTCAAACTGTTAATGTCGGCGTTAATGCTCACTGCACTGCACTCCCTATTTTTTCCTCCCATGTTCACCAACATCACAACATCCCCAAAGTGCAATCTTCCATCATTTGTCACAGTGAGATCCACCTACACACATGGACAAACACCATCATCATTATTAATGTCATCCCCATCATCATTGTCATATTATTGTTGTTATTAATTAGCTTAAGCTCTTTTTACCGGGTTCAAAATGTTCTGTTTGAGGAAGTCTACTTTCTGGGCAGCAAGCTCACCCCTCTCTTTTTTCTCCAGGTACTCTCTCTTTGCATCCTGGAAAAAACATCAACAACAACATTGTTTATTCTTTAATATGTACCCACGACCCTGCCACTGCTGGTTACATAAAAAAAACCCATCATATATCTTCAATGAAGAGTTGGAAAAAGCCAATACAGAAGATAAATGATACTGCCAGGGAACTGGATCTTTAAAGAAATGTAAACTGCATCATTACATCAGCAACCATCTAGCCAACTTTTCTGTAATGTTTCTTGCTTCCTCTCTTTATATGTAATGCCAGTATGATAAACCATATTCTACATTCCTCTTTCATCTGGTTCTCATGAATGACCATTTAAGTGAAATTCTGGTGTACAATCACTCCAGGGTCTTTTTAGGCAAATTGGGTCATTAAATAAGCCATCGAGACAATTTTTTTGTGAATGAACTATTAACATAGATTTTCCGGAGAGTCGCTAACAGCCTGCCATAGCAGACACGGGTAAGCTCGGAGTGGCGAGTTGAATGCATTAAAACGTCTTTTTTTACCACTAATACTGCTCCAAATAACACCAAACCTCTACAGTAGCATGACAAGAGTCCTTACACAATAACCAAAGCACCAACAACGTAGTATATTCCCCGGAGCTTATTAAAGAATATTTAGAAAGACTTGCGTACTGGCCACGGTACCAGCTGCTCCATTCAAGTCGATTACCAAATGCAATCCAAAAACAAGTTAACGTTTTGGTTTGTGCTAGTTTGGGGAAATGTGCCACACAGCTTTTCTTGCAGCACCGAAACATTACGCAGATCTCAGGGGGCAGGGGGGCATGTGTTGCGCATAGGGAAAGCTGTCTAGCCTGCAACTTGAAGTGAAGAGAGACAGAATGGTTCGTGTTTGTATCTTTCCCGGCTGGGAAAAACAAAAATGAAAGCTTACAACCCAGAAACTTTTCATAGGCTACCATTGCGGTAAGATGAGCGTGCTCTGCTAAACTAGTGGCTTACTGTTTTGAATCTGGGCATTGAGACGCCAATCGAGACGCCTAGGCAGAGGGATTACCGTGTCTGCCACAAACCAAAATGTTTACATGTTTTGCTGGAATAAATCATTAATGGGCTCCTTCCTTTCGGATTGTATTTGGTAATTGACTTGAATGGAGCAGCTTGTACCGGGGCCAGTAGGCAGGTCTTTCTAAACACTCTTTTAATACACTCCGTGTTCACATACTATGTTGTTGGTGCTTCGGTTTTTTGTGTAGGGCCTCTTATCATGCTACTGCAGACGTTTGGTGTTATTTGGAGCAGTATTGGTGGTTATAAAAGCTGTTTTAATGCATTCAACTTGCCGCCCCAAGCTTATCCATGTGAGCCGCAGCGGGCTGTTGGCATCTCTCCGGGAAATCTACATTAATAGTTCATACACCAAAAAATTGTCTCGATGGCTTATTTGATGACTGAACTTGCCTAAAAAGACCCTGGGATGATTTTACACCAGAATTTCACTTTAAGTATCTCTCTGTCCTTGTTTCCTGTTTATTGCCTTCGTGAATACCTGTGTACGCACCTGATCAGTAAAAGTGAATTTTGTTTTATCTCAAATAAATATTTCACAAACTCTGATGATGTAGTTGCCAAACAAAGCAAAATTGTTTTCAGTTAGTAATTATCCAGTCTTATTATCCCTCCTTCTAGCCCACTGTTTGTTTTGTAGGCTTTTACCATATATGAACCAATGTAACTTAGCTAATACCTTCATCGTCAGCAGTTAATCTGTTTTTATTATTTAAATAATTCTAACTTTCTTACTTTGACAGAATCACTCGGGCTGCTGTGCTTACCCCTAAGGCATGGGTCTTCAACATCTTTTTTAGGCCAAGTGCCCCTTAAGCTAAAAGACAGATGAAGCAGGGACCCCCTACAAATACTGTATTTAATTGAGTTGCATGGTAAACTAGTAAACAGCTAGGACGGCCTAAAGCCTATACACACAGCTTTTTATGTTGCATAGAATACTAAGATATAACAATGATCATTATAAACATGTATGTTTATTTATACATCACATGTTAATGTTAAACATACGTTTGTAAGGCACATTGAATACTTAAACTCAATTGTATCTGTACATGGCTATCTTCAAGGTTGTGTAAATGTATGTATTGTTTTTTTTTATACAAAAGTATCTTTGCTAATAATACGTTGTATTCAGACATATTTTGAAAAAGAAGTTGGAAAGATTATCAAACAATTTGGAGGACCCCTTGTTGAAAATCTCTGCCCCAACGTTACCAGGGTTTAGTAAATTGAGATAGTTAGCCTGATAATAATGATTTCAAATCTGTTTAGTCATACAACTAATAGTAAAGCATGTGTAAACAACTTCACTTTTGAAAGTTGTGTTTATATCTTGACATAGGCGGCCCATAATGCTAACTGTTTTCTAAAAATGAATGAATTGACGTTATGTGTTATGTTAACTATGATTGGTCATTTAAATTAGCTAACGTTAGCTTTTGTAGCTAAAGCTTAAAGCACTTTATTTTGAAACAAACCTCTTCTAAGCGCAGGTCCTCATTCCAGTTTCCGATTCTTACATTTGTGCGATAATGAGCCATCCTTTCGATAATAATAACAAACTTATTGTGTACCAATAATATAACACGTTTACATACTTTTGGTATTCGACCTTTTAAACGCAGCTTAGTTGTGTGGTGGTTTCTATGGTAACTGATGGCGACGGAGCCGTGACGAGACGTCAGTTCTCGTTGATTGTCGCGAGAGGGCGTGCTGGTATCTGGTATCCAGAGCAAGGGAGAACTCTCTTGTCATTTTTTCTCATTCTAAACATAATTAAACATGACTTCAGTCTCAATAAATAAATACATAAATAAATACAGGAATAAATAAATAAATGCATAAAACAGAAATAAATGAATACATAAAAGCTGAAATAAATAAATAGATAAATGCATGAATGGGGCCTCCTAGCTCATTAACATATGGATACAGAAATACAGAAATTAATAAATGTAGGTTATACAAAAAAACAATGTAAAGCATTTATTAATGTATTATTTAATGTATCTATTACACATTTATTTATTTATGCATTAATATATTTATTATTTTATTTATTTTTACATTTATTTATGCATTAATTAATTAATTTATTTATTTGTTTATTCAAGGCTTAAGTCATGTTTAGTCCACCAAAGTAAACAGGACAAGCTCATGAAAAAAACTGACAAATACACAGGTTTAAAAGCATAAACACACAAACAATAACTCACAGTCTGAAAAACATTCCCTGTAGTGCTTTGGCTTTGCGTTTATCTGCCCCATCCATGGGCTTAACATGTTAATCATTGCAGTAATTATTCTCAACAACATAGAAAAATGTGTGGAAAAAGCCCTTAATAAAGGTTTCCTCTATTTTTAATGAGTGAAATAAGATGAGTTTTTCAAGGTCCATGAAACCATGCAGCTTTAAATCAGTGTAGCTATGTATAGCCTAAATTAATAATTTACAGTTGCTTTAGAAGTAATATGCTCTGCTCAAGTGTGTTTGCTCTTTTTTTCTAAATGCAATTATTCTAACAGCTGCAACCAACACCTAGACTGAATGTCTCCATGTGTCTGCTGTCCATTTTCCTTTTTCTCTGTTTCTGTCTGTCTGTAGGCTTCGTGTCAGTGGCCATTGGCCCGGCCTCTGGCTCCAGAGCCATTTATGTGACTCAATTTGTGGTTTCTTTCCTTCAGTGAGTCACTGTCATCCTCCTCTTCATCGCTCCGGTCATCACCTTCCAGCTGCAGGATAAAGATGAGCCATAGAGAAGAGGTAGATAATTAAGGTTACCCAAAAACTGAAAACTTGTAGAATTTGAAAAGCCTTTATACATTTTTTTCTTTCACATAAATTTATAAACATTTAGAAAGACCTTTCAACACACCTTTGCGAAGATGAACTTATAGACCATCCGTGATATAAGAACAGCCCAGTAAAGGTGGAGTATCTGAAGAATAAGTAACATCACATTGAAGAAGTAGTAGCCAAAAAAGGGAGCAAACTGCTCAACTGGGTACACCCATGTACAGTGGATCAGCCTGTAGAGGATATGCACACATAATATGTATAACACATTACAACAAGATCATTATCATGCATTGTGCTGCGTCCCTACATTTCACACACTTACCAGAAAGGAAAAACGACAAGTCTTGTCAGGATAAAAAGAGCTGTAAACACCACAAACATGGCATTAGCAGTCTGGTGCCACTTGGCATAGTTGAATATCTTTGCACCCTGTGACATAAAAACAGGGAAGAATTAGTCCATCAAAAAGTCCCTTCAGGCATGTTTGCTTGTGATATTTAGTGTGAATTTTGTAATGATTAAAACAATATCCTATGATAATACAGGAGGTTGATATAATATTATGAATACCTGTAATGTAGAGTGTTTATTCAACTCTACACTAAATCATCTCCTATAATATTGCATCTCTGATATGTTCTCAAGAAAAATGCAATATTCATTGTGATATTGTCTTGATATTTGCTGTTTAAAATAAGAACTGGCCATCAGGTCTCATAGACACTATCAACCTCTTAAGTAACCTCAATTGTGATTTAAATTGCTGGGATTTATTTTGAAATGTATGACAGGGCAAAGGTAACCACCCTCACATGTACTGCTGTTCAAAGTCAACTCAATATTCATGCAGCATGGAAGGCCATTACAGGTGGCTTATCAGACCTGCTTAAGTCATGCCTACAGCGATTTCAGTCAGACACCCTAGGAGCAGTTTTGGCTCTGCATCAAATGATTGACATTGCTATTAAGCCACATTGATACTTTTAGAAGCTAATTATTATGCTTTCTTTGACGATGTAAAAAAAGCGGCTTTGCTTCTTGATGATGCTCCTTTAAGTCAGTCTGTTGCTGCAGAATTGTGACAATGCAAAATCACAGTTATCTGCTAATACTGCACTAGCCCACAGTATGACAAAAGATATCACAAAGATTAAGGTGCATATGCACTGATGTAAAAACCAACACTGACCTCTAGCAGTATGTCAGCGGAGTCATGAACTGCCATCACAAGGGTCCCAATACGGATGTAGTTGGAAATCCAGGAGAAACTTAGAAGAGTCAGTGTGGCTATGTGATGAATCACCTGCTCTATGAAGTCCTACACACATACACATGACAGACAGGTGTGCGCATATTTCCAATTTACTCCATCTTTATAACAAAAAGGGACAATACAGGTTTTGTTTTAAAATTAGTATTTGAGAAACTTTGATTTTATATATCTGCACATATCAACACACTCACTTTCCGTTTCACATCAAATGTGAGGCTGAGGAGGAGAGACAAGTAGAAGCCCATTTCCAAGAGGTAATACCAGTACTGAGATTGCAGCATGGACTGCAAGGACACATAGAGTGTTTATCATACTGCATACCGTAATATTGTACAGTATATAGCAATGGCAAAACAACGTACCTGTTTAGGGAAGCCTGCCCAAACTTCCTTCAGATTATAAAGCCAAGGTTTCTACAGCCAACAAAAACAGAGAGGGAGAGGAGTGTGAGAGGAGGTTGGAGAATAGCCTTGAAAAAGTGAAAAAGCCCAAAATGTTGGCCAATGAGTTCATGCATGTTTGTCCGCAATGTCAACTTCCAGAGTGTGAGAAAAACCCTGAAGCACAGAGAAACTTGAGATCAGCAGAGAGAAAGCTAGGGTCACATAGTCTACTGCGCATTACAGTGAAATCCCAATTCCAGTGGTATACCCAAATAGGGAGACAGAAAGTCAAACTTAGGAAAAAGAAACGTCCCACAGCAGAGACACAAACAATTTTTGCAGACAAATCCTGTAATAGCAATAATGCCAAAACAACATGCAAACAAGCCAAACCTACTTACATCATAGAGAGCTAGGACTCCGCAGGCAAATGCAAAAAAATAAAACAAACATCTCCAACTGTTGACAGAAAACACAAAAATGTAAAATATTGACACTTCCATTCTTATTCGTCTCCTCCTCCTCACATCCATGCAGAATCCCACACACCTGGCCTCGCAGAACCTCTTGCGAAGCCCTGGACGCTCCTGGTTCCTCCTCCTCTTGAACCAGACTTGAACTCTCCTTTCTGACCAGCTGGTCTTCTTACACAGAGACCTCACATCATCCTGAGACACAAGGGAAACAATACAATTGTTACAATGTTGCTTTACACCACACAAAAGCTGAA
This sequence comes from Echiichthys vipera, assembly GCF_963691815.1. Classification (NCBI taxonomy): domain Eukaryota; kingdom Metazoa; phylum Chordata; class Actinopteri; order Perciformes; family Trachinidae; genus Echiichthys; species Echiichthys vipera. The sequence goes on along the minus strand of NC_139832.1, from coordinate 10,942,573 downwards.
CCTAAAATAATATGTGTGACTGTTGATTGATATTACTGTACATGAATAACAAACCACCTTTGTTTTTCAGTGAAATACTCTTACTCATCATACCTGAGATGGAGCCCGTGTTTGACTGCAGAAGTAGTTTTCTAGGATGGGACTTGGTTCGGCTGTGAGACGCACACGGTCCCTGATTCCCCAAACATTAGCCAGTGGTGTGGCCAGGTACCTGCAACAGCACACAAGCAACATTACAGTAAATCTGTGTCAGATATCATGTAACATGTTATCTAGCACAGCACAGCTTTCTACTTTCTAAACAGGAGTGGCTTTTGGAGTTTTGCACATTGCTCCATTCAGCTTGTGCAACATAATCCCAGTGCTCTGAAACCAGACAATAGCATATTCTCACCTCTCAAACACGTATCTGACGAGCAGCAGGCAGAGAGCACAGGGTAGAGTAGCGTAAAGTTGAGAGGCTTTAGCGTAGACACGTCCTTCACTGTCCTCCAGATCAGACCAGGAGACGTTGGCTGGCAGCCACAGACGCTCCCACCATAGCCATTCACTGACTGTCTGCAACATACTGCTTGAAAACAGAGACGACACCCACCTATGGAAAAAAAACATGCAAAACATTTTGTTTCATATTCAGGTTTTAAAATAACTTTATTTTTAAAGGTCTCATGTTGAAAAAAGTGAGATTTGTGAGATTTGTTTTCATTATAAAGCAAGTTGAGGTGCAATTTAAATACTGTGAAAGTATCAAAACACTCAATTCACTCAAGACTTTAAACAAGCTTTCAGGACTTCTGTATCGTTGTGATGTCGCAACTATATTATATATGTCTGTATAAGTGATGCTACAGTGCCATTAAAGTCCTTCATGGCGGTGCAGAGATAGGGGCAGATGCCGAAAACCTGTAAATGCTGACCAATCAGAGCAGACTAGGCCTTTTCCGGAGCAGGGAGTTGAAGAGACAGGCGCAAAAACAAAGCGTTTCATACAGAGAGGAAATACAGGTATATTTGGACAGACAGAATTAGATAGAAATATGTGTTTTCTGAACATTTAAGCATGGAAACATGTTCGAGTAGAATCCCAAAAATACAAGTATGAACCTGAAGATAAGCATAATATGGGACCTTTAACACTCAAAATACAATTATGACTAGATTAATTATAGCATAAAACAATGTCAGCTGGCCAAAGCTGTGCACTTTCATAATAATTATGTAGCAGCTAAAGCATTTAAAAATAAAAATAGACACAGACTGGTATGTACAGGGCTCTGGTCCACGTGGATTCACAACCAAAACACGCACCACTTTGGTGCCAATTTTCAGTTGTGGCCACAGTGATTTGTCACCACTGTCTACTGGTCTCTGACAGTACAACTGTTCTGTGGACAGGCAGTCATGAAGGAAGTGAGTCATTTTGAGAAGGAGAACTACAATAGATATCAAAGGGCAAGGAAGATAAAGAAGGGTGAGGAGCAATTCAAAGATGGAAAGATCAAAGATAAGTAAAGTCCTTTCTCATGTGGACTCTGCCCATAACAGAGTGTAGATAAAGTGTGTTATTTAAACATTTAGAAAACCTTTATAATGTTTAGAAAGACATAAATAATTCTAAATATTCTTTGTGATACACCTATTTACTCACCGGAATACAGTATTACTCATATTAATTTGTCACTGAACCTCGATGTAAGTTAATAAATCAGCATGAGAAAACAAACGTACATACCTGCAGGCAGTTTTGTCTTGATAAGAGCCAATAGAAGAGAAGGAAGCTAAGACAGAAGGTGGACACAGAGTGTGTAAAAAAGTCAATTTTCCAGAATGAAGTATTTCGTGAAACCTAAACTGACTTTAAAAAGCAAATTCCTTATGCCTACAAAGAGATTGCATATCCAGTCCATCTTTACACAACATGCACATGCCCAAGAACGCAGACACACACACACACACACACACAAACACACACACACACACACATACACACACACACACACACACACTCACCTTCAGTATGCCTACTATGAGACGTACAGGGACCTGTCTGTGTGAAGCCAGTCTGTTACTCAAACAGTTCCTGTACTGCACTAATCCACGTCAGATAACAACCCTTTATAGATCCTATACGTTCACTCTTTCAGATATTATGGAACCATTCTTCAAAGACAGCATAAAAAGTTAAAAAAGAAAAGGCAAATATTTGCTCATGAGCTAACGCTTTCCCTAATGCTGTGTGTTTGAAGCGACAGGCTCCACTGAGCATGTTGATTTTTTTGAGCATGTGTGTGGTCGCTCACCTGGATAGAAACAATGTGATCCTTCCCTCCCACTCTCTCTGCTCTTGTGATCACACCCTTGAAGTTACAGCAAGTCCTTAAAGGTGAAGTTAGCTCAGCTCTGGATACCCCTAACTTGGCCTTGGAGCATTTTTGTATTTTCAGTTGAAAATGTTAAGCTTTAGCAGTCGTTTAAGTGTGGGATAGTATGCCTACCCTCACCTGCAAGGATTCCCTTGGAATGCTGGGAAGCTCCCACAAAGGCCCCATTCAGTGGTGGTTTAGGGAAGGAGGAGCCAGTGCAGGTTACAGATAGAGGAGAAAAAGTAACTTTCACACACAAAGAAAGAGTGAAACATCACTCTGCATCAATAGCTGCCTAGGTTAATAACAAAGGCAGCCAAAAAACTTACAGTACATCGCCGGCTGCCACCACACAAACTGTACACTAAAAAAAGGCCAGAATACTATACTAGCCATGTTGGAGCTGACCACGGCTTAGTTAAGCAAAGCCAAGGTAACTTTGTCGGAAATGTGGAAGAGGGCTGCCTCTGTAATAACACATTTAATTAACAAATAGATTAGAATAAAGTCTAAACTGAAATGGGGGTGTAATTGTTTACAAAACTTTGGTTACAATTAACTGTTTTCCTGCTCGGTTTAAATGGGAAACATTTCTGGCAATTAATTTTACTTGGAAGGTGTCTTTTGCAGGCCTTTGAAAATGTCAGGTTTTAAAGGGATATAAAGGTAAAGAATGAATCACTGAGCATCCATGTTAAAATTCATGACACTGAATTTCTCAGTGTTTCACCACACACCAGAGGGGGGCAACAGAGACTACACAATCAGTGTTCATCCCCCAATTAGGAATGGACTAGTGACATGTGATTTTTTTAGTCTAATAATCTCTGAAAAGAAGTGATTTTATTTGTCTTCTCTTATAAATGCTGGATACGACTAATTTCCTCACATGAACAGCAAGGAATATAATAGTTCCTGTTTTCACCTTTGCTGGTAAAGGTAACAAGACTTAAATGCAACTTGACAATTCAAAAGGAAAAACAAATATCAAAAATATGTCCTTCTTTAATTATAATTTTACATTTTTTATATATCAAAATCTCTAAAAAATAAACAGTAGATCTACAAGCACAAGTGTTGACACTAGCTATGCTGTATATGTGCTGTATATATTTCCATCTTCTTCTGGTCTACAAGGCAGCACTGCTGCATGTGTGAGACTGAAAATATCAGAGGAACAGTGGCTATTGAGCTGTAAAAACAAACCAACAACAACAACAACAACAAAAATAATCAGGAATAGAAACAGTTCCAGTGGTAATGATTTTGGGCATGGCAGGGAGAGTTTCAGAGCAGTCTTTCTCTGAATTGTCCAGCACTCCCCTAGTCAAGGTCAGCCCTAGACCACTGAGTGGTAAAAGCATCTTTATGAAGATTAAGAAGGTAAAAAGGACGCTCAGTTGATCTGGATGGTCTCTCTTTAGACCTCAGGTATTATGTATGCAGATGGGAAGGACAGACAGGGGGGTGAGGCGCCAGGCAGAGACAGGCGAGGCTAATCTGGATAGTCCTCCCCCTCCCTCTGTTGCCCTCTGTCCCTTTCCCTTGCCTTCCATCTCTCCTCATACTAGCGTGTTGCGCTTCAGTTCACTGGGCGAAGGAGGGATGCGATCCTCCAGCTTTGTAAAGCTGGTGGAATGGCTAGTCTTGGTAGAGTGCTCCTCAGGACCAGGGGCTCTTTGTCGTGGAGGCAGTGTGGAGCACCGGGCTTTGCCCCTGGAGCGTGGCTGTTGAGGCGGAGGGCCTTTCAGAGCAAATAGTTCACTGGGGGCTTTGGTCTTTTGGGATGATGGGGACTGTGTGGGATGTGGAGATGATGGTGACACAGGTGTGTGGGGGGGAGAGAATGGGTTGGATGAGGCTAATAATGAAGAGCCACGTGGAACCAGGGGAGTAAGTGTGGCCCCCTGCTGGAACCATGTGAGGCTGGTGGAGTGGCTGGGCTGTGGCAAGCTGTAACAAGCTTCAGCCCCTTTGTGGCGAGAAGGCAGGGTGGAGCAGCGGGCCTTTGCCCTTGCGCCTTGCTCTCTGGGAGGAGGAGCAATTAGGGAGAAGGGCCTAGTGTCAATGTCTGATGTTGTCATTTCTGCCCTGGAGCCCATCAGACTCTGGGATGAGCCTCTTTTAGATGATGGATGTGACGGAGGCTCCTGGTCTTTCTGGTATTCCTGTTTGGACTCTGAGCGGGGAAGCTCTGTATCTCTAGCTGTGCTCGATGATGGTTCTTCACCTATGTGACAGGAAGTAAAAGAAATTAATCACAAGACACAAACAAGGCAACATGACTTAAAAGGAAAGATGAGACATGAAAAGATATGATAAAGTAGATAGCAGTGACATTAAGTTTTCTCCTCTCACCTAACAGGCCCAGCTCGCTCATGAAGGCGTCCAGATCGACAGTAAAATCCTCCTTCTCATCTGCCTTCTCTTCAACTTCCTTTTCTTCTTCTTTTATTTGTTCTACTTCCTCTTTTTCTTCTCCTCCAACTTGTTTATAATCCTCGATTCCACCCTCTTCATTAACACCTCCATCTTTTTCTGCTTCTCCCCCTTCTACCTCTCCAAGCTCCTCTTCATCTTCACCTCCTCGCTCTTCCTGCGCATTTTCTTCAACTGTTTCGAATGACTTTCCAACCTCTGGATCACTGTCACTGCTCCTTCTGGGTTCATCCAGATTGAACTCAACCCTTTTTTCCTCCTCCTCCACCTGCTGCTCCTCTAGTTCTTCCTGGGGTGCCTCCACCACAATGTCAATGATGGCGGGGAAGCAAGGGACGGAGCGTCTTGGGGAGTCAAATTTGGCACGTGCTTCTTGGTCTTGATTGAGCAGAAACTCCATCAGCATCATGTTCTCCTTCTTCAGCTGTTCCCGCAGAGATCGGGGTACGTCTGGAATCATCCAGGCCACCAACATACTGAGGAACATGGCGAGGTTCTGTAGGGGCAAAAACAAGGAAATGTTGGAGTATGGTTGGAGTCAATGCTGCTCTAGTTACATGATAATCCATCTTTTTTATTATAGGAAAAATATTTCTAGATTTAATTAGCTGAAGTGTCAATGGTCGTTACGATCCGCCAATTCATAGGGATGCACTGCTCTGCTGGCTTGGAATTGGGGGTGATATTTACCTTATTAACACTTTAGACTTCAGAAATATTTTCATACCTGGAAGAATATTACAAAGGCCAATTTTGCAGCCAGGACAGACCAGTATTGTTTAGAGAAGGTGTAGGCATCTGGGTCCCAAGGTGGGTCTCTGTAGTCCTTATACCTGAGAAACACAGTCAGTGTTTTTGCAATTAGGACCTTAGACCAACCTGAATGCACATGGATAACAGAGAAAAATCTGGTAATTCTTAGAGAGATTTGCCTCAGTAAAATCTCTACTACTAACGCCACGCCTTACAGTTTCTGAAAACTCTAGACAAGTTTGGGATTTAGGTAGAGTAATAGTTAAGCTTCTGGGCTTAAAGGAAAATCCAGATAGGTCAAGGTTAGAAGAGAGTCACTCTGACCTGCACATTGAGACTCCGGTGATGAGGGTGGTGTTGGGCGCACTGCCCGGTGCATAGTTGCTGACATTAAAGTAGGACAGTGAGTGCTCTGTGTAGCCATTCATGGTGCCATTTACACTGTACATGTACTGGAAAACCATGCGTGGAACAAACTCTGACGTGAAGGAGATGACAAACGCCTGAGAAGACAAACAAGAGATGGAAATGACAATATTGAGTTACTGTTGGCTAATCAACTGGTTACCATCTATATTCTGTATAACCGAACAGGCTACAACTTCCTTCATCATCAATATTTTACATAAAAAACAAGCACTGGCCACCGGTCAGCTAAACAGTACACTAAAATATGTTTCTGAAAACATTTGAGGCAAGAAATAGACAATATAGTAATACAATTGGTTTGATCAGAGTTCATGAGTAGTCACTGACACCGCGCTAGAGACTGCCCAGTGGTTGTTTTTCTTTGGGTGTAGTGAAATCAAGCAAATGCCATTAGTAGGAGGCAGAGGAATGTGGTTTTTATCTTATGTAATAATGTCAGGACATACTGACTGTTTGAGAAAATATGATTGAGCAAAAAAAGTTATTTTTTGTAAAAGTTACCTCATTAATTAGAGCAATCTCTGCCAGAGATCGAAGGTTATGTGCACAGTACACACACACACACACACACACACGCGCAGGCACGCACTCAGACACGCACTCAGGCACGCACACACGCATGCACACACACACACGCACACACACACACGCACACACACACACACACACACATACCAACAGACTTACATTGGTAATGACAGAGAACTTGCTGATTCCACAGAGAATGTTGTACCAAATCCCTGGAGATAGCATGTGCATGGAAAGAGACAAAGAGGGAAAGGGGAAGTGTGTGTGTGTATGTGTGTGTATGGTGTGTATATTTGTGAAAAAAGTGACAGAGAGACAGACATGGAGACAAAGAGAGAAAAATGGAGGGGCAGAGTGGAATAAAGGAAAAGAAAGTGATTAAAAGATGCAGGATAGCTTGTTTCACATTCATACAGAGACTGACAGAGTGGGTGTGCCCTCTTGTGTCTTCTGTACCTATGTCTTTACATCTCACAGCATCAGGCCGTCGGATCTCAGTGACAAATTTTGCAGCATCGAGGCGAATCTCAATAACGTTGTTGAGCAGAGCGAACGCTGGCGCCAGCGGGAAGGAGGCCACGAACAGAGACACGAACCCATACTGGATTACTGCAAATATTAATACACACACACACACACACACACACACACACACACACACACACACACACACACACACACACACACACACACACACACACACACACACACACACACACTTAAATAATTCTATTGTGAGATTGCAAATAGTGATTTACTCAGTAAATAAAAGCAGGACTCACTCATTTCCATGTACTCTGGCGTCACGCCTTCATAAGGTTCAAGGGCGAAATCTTTGTCAAATTGTTGCTTTGGTCTCTTCCCTTCTGTGTCATTCTCCTCATCTTCTGCTGCTCTTTTTTTCCCTTTTTCTTCCTGCATAGTTCTGTACATCTTTTTCAGCTTTCTGTAGAAAAATATAAAAAGAGGATAATGTCAGAGCAATGACTGGATATTTGGTAAATGAAGCAGTTTTGCAAGAATGTTTGCAGTTTATCTTTATATACTTACGGTATGAGAACCTCAAACACATTGTTTTGGATGAGCTGCTTTCCGAGCATGATCATGCTGAGCTGGATGCACAACTCAATGAGGCAGCCTGGTGGAGCGCACTGTGGGAAAGAAAAACAAGACACAGATGCACCTTTTCCCGTATGTACATATATACACAATAATCACTTCATTTATAGCTTCAGAGACATAGGTGCTGAGTGCACTTGAGGCAAAATATACTCTTGAGTTTTTGAAAATTCAAATTTCCACCTCTGATGTAGAAAAGAAAAGAACAGAGAAGAAGAGAATGAAGACCTTTTGATGCTGCCCCAGTGTTTATTGATGCATATGTAAATACTGCAAATATGAGTACTGATTTTTTGATTATTAACTTTACATTTCAGTGGCTCACTTGTTATGCATTTTATGTATTCTATTTAGATTTTTTATGGCATTCTATCCCTGTTTTTATGTCCAGTGTAAAGCATTTCTTGTATGAAATGTGCTATATAAAAAAGTTTATTATTATTATCATTACTAATGTTTGTAACTGAACATACCTCCTCCATGCGATAGTCTCCAAAGACGTAAACATAGTCCCCAGGCCGCCCACCAAACCTGTAAGAAGAGAGCACCAAGTCACATGATAAGGACTAAGGAATGGTGAGAAGAGAGACATTTTAGAAGAGACACGCACCTGCCCTTGAAGAAGGCCACATAGAAAATAGGTGCAAAGGCGTTCATGGACTTAAGAAAGAAAGACTTAAAGATCAGCTTCTCTTCAAACTCTTCCTTTGTCTTAGGGAGTTCTGTTGTAAAGGAGACACAACATGTAAACACATCATGTTAGGCACACTTGCTCGTATTGGTATGTTTCAATCTCGGTGTGTGACTTCATCCAAACTTGTGCTTCCTAAATCAGTTACATGGCCTTTCATACTGAAATCTTTTTGCCTTTTTCCCCCCCTATATGTTTATTTGATCAGCCAAAACACTGCAGCGCTAAGCTAACATAACCCTTTACTTTGTAACGGCATTGAATATAATACCCAGTTCAGTCAGCCACACAGCGATTGCTCCATAGACCTCTTCCAACACCAGAACGACCAGCATGTTCAGGATGATGCCTGTGGTGGTGACGGTCATCCTCACGCTGGCCTTGGCTTCAGGATCAGGGTTCATGGACCACACACTTAACATGCAGATGCGGTAAACTGCCACCCCAAACACCGCCGAGAAGGTTACGAAGATCTAAACATACAACACACACACCCACAACATTAAAAAGTTAGATGACAAGACTCTGGTGACCGTCAATTCTTCATTATAATAGTGTGATCTGTTTTAATATTTGGGGCTTGTAAATATCTGTTTTTATATATTTTTTATTCTTATCTATTGATTTCTTCTCTCTTTTATTGCTATCACTGTTTTATCTTTCTGTTAGTTTCGATTTTATATTTGTTTAATATGGTCTTTAATGTTGTGAATAAAGTGAATTGTTTCACACAATAAAACATGTTGTAGGGCCACTACTGTTGACACTATGAATGAGATAATAATAATAATAATAATATGGATATAATGTGGGAAACAGTGAGGAAATTATTTAGATAAAAAGACAATGTATGTAGACAAATTCACAAACTTTTCTGTTAAACATCTGATATCCTCATAAAAACAGACAGTGATTGTAGAAAACTGTGTGATGGGGAAGTTATAAGTATTAGAATTCAGTACCAGAAGGAGCAAGGTGGACACATTGATGAGGTAACCTGACAGGTGATCTTCAATGTCCAGGGACTCCGGTTCTCGCTGTTAAGAAAAGCACAAAAAAACAACACAAACAGTATTGGTATTCTGTCTGGCAGGTGCATGTTTTCAATCTGAAAGGACAGAAATCTCCTCCCCCTCCTCCTCTCCCTCCTCCCTTTTCTCTCTCCTTCAGTAATCTGGGCTAATCTCGGGCAGGTAAGCAGCTTTGGACTCAACCACCCACTGCAGGTGAAGGGGTTTTCCTTTTTGTGCACTGACAAAAACACATACAGAGTTAGTCTGTAATACATTTACTGTAGATGAAAAACTCAAGACAGGTTGTGATATTTGCTTGTATAGATACAGTTGTTTACCTTCACTGTGTGTAATGGAATGAGCGAGATCCGTGTTAGCATTCTCTATGAAGCAAGTGTAAATCACCTCAGTAACACAGCCCTGCCCTTTCCCCCTAGCAACTCTGTCCACATAATGTCCTATCACACAGAGCAGTGCAGTGATACCTGTGAGGCCAGCATCTGGTCTGTTTCTCCATTTGCACCTTCCCCAGCTTGAGTCAGCTGCACACACACAACACAAAGTGAGAAACATTTGTCTGATAAAAATGTCAATTTAACATAAAATTGTATGTGAAACACACACTCAGATACAATACCTTCTTCTTAGACTGTGCTTTCATCCTATCTTTTTTCTCCTGTAGAACTTCTTCATATTCCGGCCTCAGCTCCTCCTGCAGCACACACACATGCACACGGTAAAACAGGCAGCCCCACAAAGTAAGAGACCGCTGAGATAAATCCACAACTTTAAAATCAAGCATGGCGGCTACAATGTATCATTGCAAATTAAACTAGAGCTACAAATTCTCACAACGCAGCTATATTATCTGCCACCTTGGATGGCTGTTGCATGACATCGGCAGTTTAAGGTCCTCATTTACTTAAGGTCTGTAGCTTTTTTTTAATGACTCACTCAAAAAGTTTTATATTTCCAATGAGCGCTAACTGATTATGAGCGGATTTTCTGCCCAAACACATACAAAGTTTACGTTTTCCTCATTAAAAGACACTATTCACCGAGAAAGCACGGCCTACAAACCAATTAACAGTATAAAGATAATTAAAGTGTTAAATGTGTGTTAAATTCCAGATTTGTTTGTCTAATTTAATTGTGTTAACAGATTTTCAACTGCTCATAAATATTCATATACTGTAAATAGCTAAGCTCTTTTGCAAAATGAAAGACAAAAATAATACAGCTTCTTAAACAAAATTGTGGGATTATTTAATGGGTACAGAAACTTGCCCACCTGGACTCGCTCCTTCAGGCAGCAGACATAGAGAGATACGCACACACACACACACACATGCACACACACACACACACACACACACACACACACACACACACACACACACACAGTAACACAGAGAGAGGGGGGATTATTATTATATATCATTTATATTTTATCATTTTTTATGTAATTGGGTGGGCAGATCTACTCTTGTTTTCCATGCTAATAATGCCCCCTTGAATTTAATTAAATTGAAATGAATTGAATTGAGAGAGAGAGAGAGAAAGAGAGAGAGAGAGAGAGAGAGAGGGAGTGCGAGAGAGCGAGAGAGAGAGAGAGAGAGAGAGACAGAGCGTGCGTTGTATTAGGCTGGGAGTGTTTATGTTGTGTCCCTGCTGTGTCATCTGCAAGTGCACTGCGTTAAGAACAGACCAATCCCATTACAGCCCTTCACAAGGTAAAGAGTGGCGTTAATGCATTGGTGGCCATGTGTATACATGTATGCGTGTGTTAGGAGGGAGGGGACTATTCGGACACAAATGATAATCTGCAAGGCAAAGAACAACTGTCGTCATGATTGACCCAAGCAATGAGGTTAACCCTCTCACCCTCACTGACTTGGCACATTGACAAACAGAGTTATGGAAGTTTAAAGAAAAAAAACAGTTCTAAAACAATGCGTGTTTGTGTTTATTGCACAGTACAGTATTATTGAACTTATTTTTGTACCTCCTCATCCTCTAAGCTTGTCAAGTCCCACGTATGTTTCAGACACATCTGTCGTCTTTTCCAGTGCTCAAGGAAACAGGCAGCTACAAGAAGATACACAGAGGGAATATAAATATATTCCCAAAATAATTTGCTTTAAAAAAAAACCAACCTGAGCATTTGAAAGCTTGATGTTAATATCTATATATACATAGAAATACATCAAATATAACCAGTAATTATGGATACTCTCACTGTCTAGGAGATGGTCTACATGTAATAACCAGATGATTAGGAAATTGTATTCAAATGTACAGTTACCCCACAGAGACATGAAAATGGCAAAGAGGACGGTGGCTCCATTGTCGAACAGGTATGACGCTCGGGCCAGTGAGCACACCGTACTCAGATGCCAGTAGTCACACACTCTATCACACAGTGGGCACATGGTGATGTTCAGGTTGTCATTACATGTCTCCAGGCTGAAAAACACAACAAAAACAATACAAACACATGTATGGTGACAATGTAGCGTGCTTTTGATACACACATAAGTTTGAAGAGTATTTTTTCTGCCTACCTTGGCACATTGGCATCCACAGTGAATATGCCGTACAGGATGACAATGATGCCCAGTACAGACGGAGGGATGAGGAGCTGAGTATAAACACCCAGCCAGGCAAAATACAACCCAATCTGCTCTCCAAAATACTTCCTGTTAAAATAAAGCCAATGTATCTTATTTGTAGGTTTGTAGATTAGCATTTTTAAAGTCAAATTCTGGGCCAAAGTAGTAAACAGTATCTTTAAAATTTTCCCTAAACTAACTTTTTGGATCCATGATAAGGTCTTGCCAAAATAGTTAGCTTATATGTAGATTCTATCTATTTACCACTTAACTTTAAGCACCCTCAGACCAAAGTGTCAACAGAGCACTTTTATGAAGCTTGTAAAATGTAATAACCCCATATGTTTTTACTGGCACCATCATCAGGATGACAGTTGCATATTTAAACAACATAAACAGCTAAATCATCAGCATATTTGTTCAGTTCAAAACTTTGGTATTAGAGCTGTAATTAACATTGCAGTCTCAATCTATAGCTATAGCTAGACCTTAATCTGTGCTTGCACTAACTAATCAGTACCTGATCAGGTCCACAGGCTGGTATTTATACATGACTCCGTAGTTGGCCCATTCTTCATGGAGGAGCTGAAGGACATCCAAGCACATGACACAGGAGTAAAACACAAGTTGATGAGAGTAAATAATTCAATATATTGTCAGAATAAATATGTGTGGATTCTATGTAATGTTTAAAATGCTGTCTGATTGTGGAAAATCAAACATGTATTTGTGACTTGGGCTGCCAGAGAAGGTCTGACAGGTCTTAGGCTTGTTTCAGGAGAAACTTAGAGATAAGATCCAAAGAATAATATTTATATTCACATAAAATTATAAATCCAAGACGAAACTGCCAGAAGAATGGAACTTAAGAGAAAAAGTGGCAAATACTGCTGCTACTTCAGCACCACAGACAGCGCCATAGAATTATCATCATTACTTACTGTAATGCAACAAAGCACTACTGATATTTCAGAGTCTTTGTCGGGTATATTATACTATAAGTTCTAACTGGCACAAACATCAGTCAGATAAAGGATCGATGTGTCAGACAGACAAGGGATAGTTAACTAAACAACCCCTCTGCTACGAGGGGATGGAGAGGTAGGAATGGCAGGTCAACGAGGGGTACTTTTAGTATGAAGTGTTTTGAAAACACTGTCAAATATCCATTAGAGGCCATTCAACTCACCTGTCTGTCATTTCGTTGATCTTTGCGTCCTCTCCTTGTGAACGACCCCTAAAGAAAAAAAAATCACCAAGTCTTTATATGATGCAATATTTTACAGTTTAAGGTTTTTTTAGAGTATTTTTCTTGTAACATTGTTCAGATTACCCTCTCCTCCCCCGATTTATCTTCATAAACGTCCATACTGAAAGTATACTGTATACATAATATACCTGTCCTATACCTGTCCTACAATAAAGTCCTTTATGAACATTAGATGTAGCACACACTAAATGCTTAATAATAAAACGCACAGATATACTATGTATGAATAGTTTTTGAGCCTATGTTCTTTCACATTGTCCAGTGACGTGCTATTATTTGTTATACTCACATCATGCAGAGGGAAGGCAGAGTCGTAGACACCCCGAGCCAATAATGAGTTGATGCCTTATGACACAAAGAGGAAGTGCAACACAGTGTCACGGACACATATAGAAACTGACAGCATGAACTCTGACTGACAGCGTGCATATGAATGGTATGAAAAAAGGAAAATAAAAACACAGCGAAAGTTAGATCTCACCACTGGTTTGGCAAGTTTGTCTGCAGGTAGTGCGTGAAATAATCTCAGCAACCTAGACACAAACAAAGCTTAGTCCAAATGTTGTGTGAGTCAAATTCAAATACAAATACAAGATATTCCTCATGAGATAAAATTGGGAAGACATTTGTTTCTGGACTCACTATTCTGCTGCGCGTTGTGTTGTCAAATACGGTTTCTGTGGATTTGATGTCATACCTGCAGGAAATGACAGGAAGCAGTGACAGACATAATGTGAGCGTTAAGTATTAATAACAGACTTGTTCACCAAAGGAATGGATTCATGAGACGTTGGATCACTGTTCACACATTCACACTTGCCAAAGAAAAGTGTTTTTTAGGTTTTGTTTGCTTGAGTGTTTGTTAAATCAAACATTATTGTCACATGATTGAATTTACTGTTAAGCTTACAGTATATTGTCACTTGTTGTGTCCCAGTAGCATTTCAATAAAAATTAAATTCACGTTGAAGCTCCACCGTGTTATGATGGATGATGAAAGCACACAGCCTGCTGCTGATTTAGTTATTAGGTTGTTATCTGACTCACCGACCATGACTTAACTGAAAAGCATGCATGTCCCTAGCCAAGGGCGACTCCTATAGTGGGTTTGTTTTTTTTGATACCATCTACTGCATGTGTGCGTGTGAACGTGACAATCCAGGTACTCACAGGTGGAGCTTGTCTCTGATAAAAGGGTGTTTGAGGGTTTTGAAGTGGACGCGTGTCTGTGAGTCTCTTTGGTTGTCAAAGTCGGGGACGTCTGGCTGAAACGGTGTGCTGACTTTGGCCATAATGGAATCCCACATTCCAGCAATGCCCATCCGTTTCCGCAATTCACACTTCTGCTCGATAAAAACATGCATCGAACAACAGTTTGGTCAAATCTACTCTTCTACACTACTACATTTTTTGTTTTAAATTCACCACACTACACATATCTGGCCTATCACTACAGATATCCACCTAACTATTCTGTCACATTCTCCTTAGTTTTAAAAAGGGATTGTGTGGTGTGCAGTCAAGTTAATTTGAAAACATGTTACCTAAAACTAGAATATTAAAGATTGGGGTGTATAAAAGGCTGCTGACCTTTTTCACAGCAACTTTGATCTTCTGAAGTTCCGCTTCTCGACTGAGTATTAGCCACGGGATGTGCAGCCGAATAAACGTTAAGCCATTAGGCCTCTGCACATAAACACACACATTAACACAAAGGTTAATGTGAAATTTATACATACATACATCAACCACTGTGTACATGTCAAATTAGAGTTGGATTACAAGCCCATATGGATAGATTATCTGTACATATGTCTTCTTCACTCTCTTTTTCCTTACATGTAATTGCTCCTGCTACTTGCCCTGAGGCAGCTAGATGAACCTTCCCTAAACCTGTAAGTATGCGACTTTGTGTTATAATGAGGCTGTTTTGTAGGGAATCCCATTATTTCAAGCCCAGAACCTCTCAATCCTCCAAAGTATAGAAAATGAGCGCAGATAATGTTGGAGCAGGTACCTGAAAGCCACCATAATGTAGCCAGTCATCAATTTTGATAATGTGAAAAGTGAAAAGCTATCACCTAGCTACTGTCCCACTGAATTAAGACCTGCCAGTGCAATTACTGTAATGACCTAAGTGCAAGGCAGATACAACTGCACAGGCTTAAACAACACCTGCTCCACCTCTAATGGTGTGTGTGTTATCACCAGACTCTGCACTTCTGTCAAGCTACTCTGGTTCTGATCAGGAATCAAAATGTTAAAGTTCAGGAAAATATGAATTAAAAAAAAAATCCTTGACAGGATATTAATTTCCATTAAAATATGCAAAGGTTTACCACTGTGAAGACACATTCATGAGTAACCCCCCCCACACACACACACCATGGTGTAGCCCACAAAAACAACACAACTGAACATAATGCTAAATGCTAAATATTAGAATAAATACTTCACTGTTAGGTTTTTAAATCATTATTATATAATAAAGTAACAGATACACATACTGATACAGTACACAGTCACTGCTTAGTGCCCCCCTCTACCCATTCAATCTAAATTAAATCCACCAATCCGCATCCAGTGTGTATTCACTGTGTACACACACACACACACACACACACACACACACACACACACACACACACATCCGAGTTGTGGATCACGCTATAATAAGGCCCTATAATCTGGCATTTGGCCTCACACTTATGGACAGCCTTCTTATTCTTGAAACAAAACAACAGCTGATATAACACACAAGTGTCTCATAACAACATACACACAGAAGCACACACACACACACACACACACACACACACACACACATAAACAGCATGTGCACACATACACCCATAGAGAATATGAAACAATAAACACACTTGCATATACTGTGCATGCTATTATTGTGGTTATTATTACTTAATTGTCCTACAATATACCACTGAGATTCAATAAGTTTTCTCTTTAATTAGAGTGCAGGCACGTCCTCCAGGGAGGCTGAGTCTTATCCTCAACCTGTTTGGCAACTGTCCAATCACAGGATTTATAGTCACATCACTGAAGGACAGCACTGACCCATAAATGTCTATAGGAGTGTACAGCAGAGGAAAAAATAATCATGGAGAAAGCGCTCTAAAAGCAGATACACACCTCTTTATCACGCTCCAGCTGTAGTCCAGCTTCCAGTAGACCTGCTTCAAACTCCTCCCTCATGACAGCCTTTTCCTCCTCAGACAGCTTTGACTCCTCCCCATCTCCTGCAGGTGCGCCTGCCTCCCCCGACTCTGCTTCCATTTCCACACGCCCCACCATTGGAAGTTGTACACTCCCATTAGATGTTATGGAAAGGCGTGCCCTGGAAGACTGCCTTTTTTTGCATTTGTAGCAAAGGACGTAGTCCACTTTTCTCTTGCCATCGGCAAAAAAAAGCCCGGGGCCTAGCTCGATGCCAGACTCCTACACGAACACACAAAAGCACACACAGGTAATTAATGAGGTCGGTGATGAGGGTTACAAATAGGGAATTAAGGGAGTACTATCATGTGTTTCAGCTCAGGGAGGGGATGCTACAGGATGTTAAGGCTTCACAGTATGAATGTTTGCATTCTTTTTTTTATTTCTATTATTTAATTAATTCATCTAAATCTGCAGTAGATACAACAGTATCACACATGGCAACATAGCACAAATGTTTGCAAATATAGTATCCAAACATAGTATCACACTAAAATGTCATATGACATTACAACTGCATTTCAGAGGAAGAGGTTAAATTAAAAAAAATATATTAAAAAAAAACTTAAATATTAATTAGAAATAAAATAATGTTAATAAATACATATAACAAAGCAGCAACAGGGGAAATACACTTTCAATTCCATTATTTAGATTGGTGGGAAAGTGTTTTATGGTTTAACATACTGTAAATGTTGTGCTTTGTGTAGTGTAAGAGATTTTAAATGCTATCTAAATTAATTCAGTAAAATAATACATTTTGGGGGAGATTTTGAGATTCTGTTTTTATGTTTAAAGAATTTCATCGTTTTTGCTTTTCATAATTATACCAAATGTTACACTTTTTTGACTTTACCATCGATAATCAAGCAAGAAAAGATTTACTTTATTACATGAGAAGAATACTTGGTCTGTAGTCTCAATATTATTTTTGCAAAATGAACACATATTATAATAAATATTAAATGGTGGCCTAAGTAGGTCTTTAAAGAAGAGCATACCGGAGGAGGGGATCCGTCGTTGTCAGGTGGGGTAATCGGGCCTCCATTGGCGGCATCAATCCCAAGCTCGGACAGCGATCGGGCCAGTGACACAAGCTTCGCTGAGTGAATGGAAGACGACTCACTCATTTCTGTGGTGACAGACATACGCTCTTTTCCGTTTCATCACTGTTGACACATGAAAGGAAAAACAAGAGTTCAGTATTCAAAGGTTGGGATGACCTGGCAGTTCTGGTTGTAACTGAAAAAAAAAACAGTTCCTCTCAGTAGGATCATTATATCTGAGCACATTGGTCCCAAATCTTTTTGGATTTGAACCCCTTGTAAAACAAAGAGATGTCTTATTGTGACCAATCATTACTGATTGTATATCTACCAGTTTTGCAGAATTAAATGTTAAATTATGTATGCATCTATTATTATTATTTTTTTTTAAATAAAGCAAACAACAGAGCAAAGTCTAAAAAAACATGATTCTGTGTAACAACATTTCATGGTAATATTGAAGCCCATTGATGCCTGGACTGGATTACTTAGTTTTTTGTTGTGACTAAGTATTTTTTCCTTATAATTATGACTTATTAACTCTTAAGTAGGTTTTCTAGTGGCATAAATGTGCTTCTATTTGTTTGAACCACTATTTTAGCCTTTAGTAAACTGTGTCCTGTTGTTGTGGTTGTCAGTCGGGATTTTGTGTTTTTGTTTGAATCTTGTCTGCAACCCAATTTCCCTGTAAGCGTCACTTAAGATACTTTGAATACTAAGAATAACCATTTTTCTTTGAATGAACAGGTTTTCTTTCATTTTGAAGCGCTGATAGTGGTCTGCAGCAGATATTATTGTTAAGATATGTAGAGTCTGATATAGATTTTAGATGAATTTAGCATATTTTACGTTCACATATTTAAAAAATCATACAGCAGTAGCTGTTTTAGACTGACAGGAAGCCAACGTTAAGCTGTCTCATCTCTTTTCTGTCTTTCAATTGAAGCTGTAGGCTCAGATTAAGCTCACACTGCAATCCAAGCGGCACAGTTTACAATCTGTTGGGGTAATTTGGTCACTGGCCTCACTCTGTGGAGATAAAGAAGGAAGTGTTAAGAGGAAATTGAGTAGTTACATCTCACTCCATAGACGCACAGCCTTAGCTTGAATCCACAAACATAAAATATGGAATGAGTATTTTGAAGTGCACAGCTCATCTTCCTAAAATGTGCAATTATATTTCTCAACTGTTCATCAAGCTCAGAAATAACTCAACAGATATAGCATAGTGTTGATGGTTTTAAGTAAATTACAGTGAGCCCTGGTCTGTGCACTACTTATGGGAGAGCAATGTAATACACGTCAGATCTGCATCCTTATAAATGCTCTTAAACCTAAAAAAGAGACAAAACTTTCACATTTTGTGAAATGTTTGTCACAAAATGAACCCATCGATGACACTGACATTATAACGTTTATTTCAGATTTCACACCTCTCAAAACTTGATTCTTTGACTTATAACATGGTGGAAATGTTTGCAATAAATTATTAATGTAGACAGTATGCAGTGGTAAGTATACAGTTCCAGGTCTGATGTTTGGTAAGAGGTAAAGGCTGCACACCTTAAATCGTATTTAGACATGTACTGGTTATGTTCTTAACCCCTAAGTACAAGTGCCACACAGATTCCATCATCATGTGTTATGTGGGTGAAAGAGAACCGGGACTGCATGCAACAGTGGTCCCAAAGACATTTCAAAATACATGTGCTAGCCGCCCGAGATACCAGGGAAAGCCATGAGAAACACATCAACTGTCAACAAAACTGCGTATACATACACACATTCAACCCCCAATCCCCTTACGCACAAACACATCCACGATAATCCCAGAGCACCATGTGTTAGCAAACACAGAGCCAAGATGGAAACTGAGAATATGCGTCTCAGAGTTCAGCAGGTCATCAAGATGTTACGTAAACTATGAAATCCATTAGGACACAGTGACATTGATATGAGTAGCTCCTAAACTTGTTAACTTGTAACACTTGAGAGGATGAGATGTCTACACATTATGGACTTTAGTAGACATAATCTGTTAGCAATTCAACCAAAGAATATTTCCTTATCAGACTGTTTGATTTGAATGATTATTAAAGGCCTAAGGAAGTCAACGTATTAATTCATTCACACGCAAAAAGAACAACGAATAAATGTCGAGAAAAGTTTTGTAATTTTTGTTCTCTCTCTCTTATCTTGCATCCATAGATGACAGCATTGTAGATGTGTTTTAAAGGTGCATCTGTAAAGGCAGTGCATACGTTCAACTGTGGTTGTTTTTGGAGAAACACAGAGGTCTGAGTTTTTTCTTTATCCCATATGCTGTTAGCCACATCCTCCATATGCGGTGCATTTTTCTCTTTTCACTTTTCCCCAATGGCTGATATTTTTGCAGCTTCCAAAGTTATACTACTGCATGCTAATCAATATGCACACACGTTTTGAACTTTAATTAAGCATCTACCAAACATCAGTGATTTATTTTGTTTATTTCAGACAGTTATGAAAACTTGTGCATCTTAACTGGATATTGCCTGTACTTTTTTTTTTTTTAGCATATTCTCTTTATGATGTTATGAAAATGTATTATGCTGTCCTCTTGGCAAAAAAATCTACAACTTTAATCTCAACAGGACTTTTACATGGTTGAAAAAAGGGAAAATGAAAATAAATACCAACTTTTCCAGTATTTTCTGTTACTGGACACTTTTTCCATTAGAAAGGACAAAAATAATAATGAAAGAGCACATAACTTCTGTCGATAACAAATTCCGCAATGTAGTCATAATATGATAAGAAATACATTTATTTTATTATATTAGGGGCTAGAATTTGCATGGTTTTCATTCAGAGTACCAATATTAGCTATGTTAACATAGAACATACTGTTTTATTATATTTTCCTGTCATATATATATATATTTATATATGAATATATATATATTAATCATCTTACTAAGATTTCTTACCTAGCTATTGCTACTTTTTGCGTTTATGTTGAGAGCTAAATCACGTTTGGTATATTTGTTTATCCTTCCTGCCTGTTCATTCTGGAAAAGGTACAAAAGGACTGCGCAAATGTGCCCAAGTGTGCGTCTCTGCGCGAGGCTTAAAGGTCTGTAAGCTCTGACAGCTCAACAGCAGAGGCAAGAGAGTCAGCTGCACCCTCACATTAACATTAACGGGGCAGAGGGCAACAGGGGAGCGGTCTAATACTGTCTCTCCTGGAATGCAGCAGATTACACTTTGCTAATTTTAACAGCTGCTTGCTTCCTTTCTAATGCTTAACAGGAAACACGACTCAAACAAAGACTTTGTTTTGAGATGATGTGATGAATCAAATAGACTTGCAGTGAACTCTTACTTCACTTTAACCAGTACACCTGTCCGTCTGTACGTTTTCATTTTCGGAAAACATTGACAGCATAGAGTACTGAGTCAAACTAATTCATTTCCATTTTGACTAATTAATCCTGGAGCAGTTCCCAGGAGCTGCTTATCCGATAAATGTGTGTTTAATTAAACGCTCATGGACGCAACAGTTGTCTGCACCCAGATGGTCAGATGGAAAATTCAGCCTCAGCACCCTGGCACGCGCCCCCCCGCAGAGACCGGAGGAGTGAAATACTAAAAGCAGTGGTTCAGGTCAAGCTTTGTTTATGGAGTACTGTTCACACACGCAGCTATGGTTCAAACAAACGAGCGCAACAGTGCAACAAGACGCTGTCAAAGCCGACAGCAGGGAACACAAACGGCACAGTAAGGTGCTAAAGGTAAAGTGCGCACTTTTTGAATTTCTTTTTTTTTTTTTTATCATCCTCCACATGAAAGAAATGTGAAAAAGTGAACTCACCAGTGCTCGTGGAGGATTAGTCCTTCGCTATGAAGATGCTTGATAAGTCGCGAGAGGTGCGCAGCCTGGCGAGGGGCTGAGATGGTGGACAATCCGCGCGCGTTCCCGGAACCCCTGGCTTAACGCGCGCGCGCAGGCGGCTAATTCCCTGACCCTTTCATACGGGAGGGAAAGAAGCTGTGATGCACATTATCGATGGAAGAGGTGTGTTTGCGCGCGCGTGTGTGTGTGTGTGTGTGTGTGTGTGTGTGTGTGTGTATGAACCAGAGAGGGGAGAAAGAGTTTACAAGTGACCAGATTTAAAAGTGGAACTCGTCTACCCTCGGCAGGCACGCGTCTCGGATTACACAAAAAAATAAATCAGAGCAACAATAATCCTATAACCTCACACAGGGAGGCAAACATTCATTACTTTATTGATTGGTTGAATGATTGATTTTTTAAATTATTCATGTATAATGTTATGTACCAACCAAAATACCAAAGCATTCAATTATAGTTGAAATTGAGAAAGCAACTGCAACCACCAAATGTTAGACATTTTTCAGTGGAAAGAAGTATTTAAATTATGTGAAGTAAGTCAAAGTACTACAATCTAAAATGTTCCATCACTGGTAAAGTGAATTTGTTTAAATTTGATAAACTGATTAAATATTGATCAGCAATTTTTGTTTCAGATTCGTAGCTAATCTTAAAAACCTGATGAATAAGAACATCTGAAAATCTGTTATGACTTTTAAACTATTCAAACATCTAAACAGCAATCTCTGAAAACCCATACATTTCGAAAGGAATATATAAATTACAACAAAACCACAGACAAAAAGTATTGTTTACAGAACTGTCAGGTTTGTTTTATTATTTGTGTTGTTATTGTTTATAGGGGTACATTTTACTTGGATACACACAAACCGTATACAAGTATAAACTCTCTCTCTCTCTACGTGCAGTGTTTTGACAGACAGTCGCATGCCGTGACAGACAGGACAGTCTGGTGGCTACGAGTGCCGTTGGCACACAGGATGGGAACGCTGACAGGCTCTGTCTCCACAGCAGCACAGCATACACACTCCTGCTCCACAGCAGCCCTCTCCAGGGAGTACATGGACTTACTGCGACATTTGCCCTGACAAACAAACAGATGGATGGATGGACAGCACCACAGGGGAAGACAAAAAGGGTGGGATGGTGAGGGACAGAATTACAGTATGATTCCATTGAACTTTGCAGGCTAATCCCAGGGGGCAAAAAGTATTAATCATCCTATGTGTGTGTGTGTGTGTGTGTGTGTGTGTGTGTGTGTGTGTGTGTGTGTGTGTGTGTGTGTGGACTCTTACCTCACAGTAGTGCAATTCTATCTGGTGCTCTGACTGGCAATCGTCCACTTTGATATAGTTAAGCATTCCTACTGTCTGACGACACTCTGGCTCCGTACCTTAACATATGCACACACTCTTATTAAAGTCAGTGTCCAGATTTTTCAAAATAGTGTACCAGTCTCGCATAGGGCTCTACTTACATGTCTCACAGCATGTTGTTCCAATCTGGCTGACTTTTCCCTGAAAACAAACAGAAAATAAACATTTAATACAAATTTGAGGCAAATATATAGAGGTATAGAGGAGTTAAAATACTGGAAGATGGATGGAAGGCAGTTTGTGTCACAGTCATACCCCCTGGTCCAGGCAAGTTTGGCGGTTAAAAGTAGGGCAGGTAGTCACTTTGGTTTGCAGGACAAGATCCCCTTTATTGTTTACTCCACAGGTATACAGGTTGCAACCGTCCTCGGTAGTGGTGTTCACCTGGAGACAGAGGCACACACGAACATATGGTATTTATGTATGCGGCTGAAATGCTGTTCTCTGTTTTTTTTTAATTTGGCGACAGTAGCGTATTGCAAGGAACAAGTATAGTTTAGTATAGTAGAGTATAATATAGCATAGTATAGTGTAGTGTAGCATGGTATAGTATAGTAAAATGTGGTATAGTATAGCACAATATACCTAAATATAGTACAGTATAACGCAGTACATTATAGTATACTACAACATAACAGTAAAGTTAGGTAGAGTTCAGTTATTGTATAGTTGAGTAGAGTTTTTATGATATAGCATAGGATAGTGTAGTATAGTACAGCATTGTATGGTAGTCTATAGCTCAATATAGTATATTATTGTACAGTAGTAATTAGTATAATCAAGTATATTATTGTATAGCTTAATATACTAAAGTAAAGAAAAGCATGGTTTATAGATAAGAGATAAGTTGCATAGCATAGCATTACATAGAATAGCTTATTTTATACTATAGTAAAATGGTATAGACATCATAAACCTCATTATTACATTTCTTTGCAACAGGAAATGAGTCTGTATGAGCCTGTATTTTTGCATTTTATGTGTGAGAGGGTTCATAACTAAACCATTGTCTTTTCTTCTAAACACCTACCTGCACACTGATCAGTTTTCCATCTGGGCTTTGCATGAAGCAGGCAGTGGGAACACATCGACCACAGCAAGCATCTTCCTCCTTCTGTAGAGTGTATCCCTGAAAACATTGTGATTAGTACTGACTGTTAGTTCATATAGGAATACACCAGAAGGACATTACTGTAAATACAGAGAAATAAATTTGCCTGGACCCATTTGTGAAAGTAAATAATTCACTATTTACCTCTGTGAATGGAGTGAGTCACGGAAAAACAATGTCGCCGCAATTTAATGATGAGTAAGGAGGGAATGATGTCAGTGGATTAGACCTGATTCATCTTCGATGAAAATTATGTTTGAATTTATTGGTTAGTCATAATGATGATGATGACAAATGATAATGGTGATTCAAAAATTAAGGATGGGATGACAGTTACCATGGGGCAAGTGGGACAGCTGATTCTTCTGCAGGACAGTCTGTATTTCCTTAAGGCACCGTCCTCCACAATGCACGCACAGTTTGTACACACGTCCATCATCAGCTTCTCCCCTGCCTGCACAAACATACACAGATGGAGCACTGAAGAACATATTCAAAACATCCCAATATGCACTTTTTCTGCACTACTTACTCCTATCACAGTGTTGTTGAGGACACAGCCATCCATAGGAGCTGTGGAGAGAAAAGCACAAAAAAATTGTAATTGCCAATCATTAAACAGTATAAACCCCAAGCTGTGTAATGTCAGACGGAAAACTGGCTCTGGGATGACACCAGTGTGAGAGTGTCATCTGCTGGACAGATACTGCGACTGCAAATGAGTATAGTGTGTGTATGGTATGCCTAAGGGAAAGTTAGTTGAGCAAAGCTTAATGATTCAGGCATTTAAAATCATGCTTGCTAGTTGAAGGGCACTCTCTTAACTCTTTATGCCACCCTGATAAAATTATAAGGCTGTTCATATTTAACTGTGTAATTATGTATGAATGTGTGTTTACCGCAGTGGCAGCGGGGGCAGCAATCCTGGGTGAGGCAGCGCAACTCGGTTCCCAGAGGGCAGGATGGAGCGTCCATAGCGGAGCAGCTGACGTTTGTTGCAGAGATGAAGAGCTCGTCTTTTACTTTCACACACTGATGTAACACACATTTGTCATGTGGAGACTGCCATACCTCTCCCACCTATAAACAGACACAGACATTAGATTAAAATCAAATTAGAGAGGGGGAAAAACATGCTGCATCGACAATATACACTTGTCTTTTGTTTTCTGTGAATGCAGCCAGTACATTACCTAAGCAGGGTTGTTATTTTAGCTGTATATGAAATTCTACACATTACACCCTACAAAGAGTGTTATTGACAATTATAAGAAAAAATTATTACTATGAGTTAATTGCCTTTGGAAATGAATAATCAACACAATCTCACCCACAAAGAAATCACTTTCTCAGCATTGGCTCTGAGAAATCATAAAAGTAAGTTGATTAAACTTTGCCTAGTCTGGTTTACTGGGTATACAGTATACAGGCCCCTGCAGCTATTTGTTTTGCAAAGGCACCATTGCTGCATCCAGCGCTTAGTTCTGCCCAAGATGATTGTGATTGGTTGAAATAAATACAAGCAGCCCAGAGCATTTCCCCCCCCTGTACCAGAATGTTTATAACAGTATAGTCTGGCTGCACAAGTTTCCATTCTGGCAATATGAGACTGATCTTTGCAGAATATTGCTAGACATTGGAAAGGTGTTTTTGTTCTTTGAACTTTTGGATTAATACGTTTTTTTCTTTCAATGCAGCTAAAAGGCTTACATACGCAAGAATAAAAAAACAAAAAAAACTTGGATTCATATATTCCGTTTCTGGAATGAAGACTTGATAATCTAACTTCTTAAATTTGACAGTTACTGTACCAAATTAAACCTTACCCCACCTTTTTGTATACAGGCATGTATGTGTGCATTTCTGCAGGGAGGTAAATATTTATATGATTATTATTATTATCCTCTTATTATCACAATATTGTAAACTGTCATTATTGTATTTTATCTACATTTATGGCACTGAGTTCATGGGTAGATGGGCGGTGAAGGATGTTTCGAAAAAGTGATGTATGATGTTCAAAATTGGTTGCCTATATTATGTAGGCATGTATGATTTCTCTACACACGTACACGTCTGAGGTTTCGTCCAGTCAGTGTGTCCCCTCGCATCTCTCCCTCTGACTCCACACAGCTGGTCATTATGCACTTCCCACAGCACTCTCCTTGTGAGGGAGTGTATGTGGATCCCTGAAATATATGGTAAGGATTAATGTTTATAATAGCATAACGCAAACGTGTATGTTTGGTATGTGTGTCTCACCGGAGGACAGGTTCGATCACACACAGGTGGAGTACACTGAGCAATGTGCAGTGATGTGTCTTTGTCCTGCAGATGGGTGCAACTGCACTTCTCGCATCCTTCCTTCCATTCGCTCCCTACTGGGTGAACCAAACCACCGACCACACACACCTTGAGAGATACACGATAACAAAACAGGATAGTTTGGTTTCAGTGCTTAAACGGAAACCGATGCAATTAAACAGAAACACACTCTTCACACACCTCGTCTGGCAGGCAGTTGGTTTCTGTGCAGCCACAGTCGTCAGTAGTGGAGGATGTTATGAACCCAGCAGGACAGGTGTGAGTGGTGTTCTGGCAGTTGCACACACATTCAAACACATCGCAGCACTTTGTGTTTTTCACTGACAGTTTGCGATGTGCAGGACAAGCGGGGGAAAGTTGAAGAGCACAGTCTTCCTTTTTGCAGACTGCGAGGGGAAAGGAGATGAAGAGAAACATGTAAAAGAGATCACATAGATATGTGCTCCTTTTAATGCCCGTATGTGTGCCAGAGAAAAGCAGAGCTCGAACATGTCATAAAATGCGTAAAAATGGCATACCGCACTCATATATAGGTTGGCATTCCCCAGGGTTTTTCAGAACCACAGTCTGACCGTCCTCACAGCGGGGAACCTCAGGAGGGTCACAAGTTACCACATCACACACTGAAGAGTCACAGTTAGATAGTTAGTTAGACTGTTGCAGCAGAGAAGGGGTAAGGGGAGGGGGGCTGCCCACCTCAGATAAGAGGGAGTTAACATTTTTAAATTTGATGACATAAAGATTTCCCAACTGGTTGGCTTGCAATATAGTATTGCTCACAGTATAGCAATTAATACTATTACTTATATTATCATATTGAAGAATGACAGGTCAGTTCTTCCCACTATCATTCGAAAAGGCTATTGTAATATTGGATCTGCAACATTGTAATAATGCTAGATAGTGTTTTTTTACATACCACACTCGTACTCTGGGCAGCACTTGGAAACTCTCTTCTCTCTCAGGATCTCACAGGGTCCACATACCGGAGCTACACACACAAAGGTGATTCATTATTATTAATAAGTGTTACTTTGAAATGCAACAGCTTGTGATATATATATTTTTTTTAGCAAAACCAGATACTACTATAGGAGTATAAGCATCAGTAACAGAAGGGGTGCTTGCCTTTGATGTCATTGCAGGGCCGGGCCGTGCAGTTAATGTGTTGTTTGTCCAAACACATGCAAATCAAACATGGGTTCTCATCTGGTACCCAACTCTGCATGAACTGTACGAACAAATCATACCGTGTTAATTGTTTTTTGTTATATTACAAATAAACATTAGAGGGCGCTCACAGCATGCCCATTGTCACCCGTCCCCTCTTATTCTCTCAGCATGTGTTTCTATATTTAAAAAGTTGATTTAGATTTTGTATTATTCCTTCGGACATTCCGTGTTATTTTCTTGTCTTCTCATGGGTCTCACCGTATACGTGCGTCCATGATGGTCAACACACTGCTGGCATGCTTCTGGTGATATACACTGTCCGTGGTGCAAAACGGTTCCTCCGGTACAGAAACAGCCCTCAGTAGGTGTGTCCATACAGGATGACTCGTTACCCCTGGTAACCGACCAGTCGCCTGGCAACGTCTGTATGCTACCACAGTCCTCTACACAACCTGTCCGACATGCATCATACTCCATGGAGCTGGGGCACCGTAATGCTGTAACATACAGATCAGGTTAAAGTTTAGGTTTAGCCTCAGACTGGGTTGTTCAGCCGATTTGAAACATATACACAACCACATATCAAAACTAACTTACGGCAGAGGTGGGGGCTCCTCCAGTCCACACACACACCTCTCTGTCTACAGAGGCGTGCATAGGCAGAAATGAGCTCGCACACATCTGACTCCTCACATGTCCGCTCCTCACACTTGGCAAGGAACACCTGCACAGGAATATGTGCGTGGCATGGTTCAAACACCTCAGAGCGTAGGGCCTGACATCCCATCGATGCTCCTAACACACACACTGCCTTCCTCTTTGGCAGACACACACCGTCATCTGCAGCCACAGTCCAGTCTGAGATGAAGGCTGGCTGGTCAGCGGTCGAGCTGCCATTACGTAAAGATAGGACACTTAACTTGTGATCCCCACACGTTCCTGGAAGCAAGGTGCAGAGAGAGAGAACAGAGGTCAGAGGAAAGAGATAATGAGCACATAAAGAAAGCCAAACTTATTCGACTCTTTTGAATAAATGGGTTTATCTATGTTACCGCAGAGTCCAGCGGTGTGGCCTGTGGTGGAGCTGAGCAGCGTGATGGTAAACTCATTGCTCTGAGGAGTGAAAGTCAGGACGAAGCCGTGGTCTGACTTAAGCTGCAGCATCACTCCTCCATAACGCACCAGTTCTAGGCCAGCGAACCGCCACGGCAGGGCAAGTTCTTCCCTATCAATCACTGCCTGCTCGAACACATAGTTAGTAAATAACCCTTCGCAGACTCACATGTAACGATCAATTTCAGTGTAGAGGCAGTAGAAGCTTCAGCTTACCGACATATCATCCTTCAGCAGCACTTTATGCGGCCCATGGTTCACCTCCATGGCTTTCATGCAGACCTGGTTGTAATTCGCTGAGTTCTGACAAGGACCACTGTGGAGTTTGACCTCTGATCCTTCACTGAGGCCTTTGCTGACAGTGAGAAGCGTATAGGAGCACAAACCCTCCCCATCCAGCCTAAGGGCCAAGCTGTCAAACCTCACCACGTGATTGGTGGAGCTGCCCATACACATGCCTGTCAACACACACCAGACAAGAGAGAGAGAGTGATTGTACAGGAGCCAAAAAAATGTCAGTATAAATAGACTGGAATGCAAGTCTCCAGCACTCATTGTTAACAGCCCACATGGGAAATGATGTGCACTTAATATGGACGGGTTAAATGTGATGCTAGAAACTTCAGATGCAATTTGATCCTTTTGATGTACATACAAGGGCATTCCCAGTGGCAGCCACAGGTCTCCTGGACTCTGACAGGTGGCATGTCATCATTGCAAACTGGCGGCTCCAGTCTGTCGCAGCTGACCTTGTGGTTCTGTACTGTCACTGCCCCGCTTGGGTGGCACAGGAGAGAGTGGCAGCCATCCTCCAGCAGCCATGACTCACCAGGCTGAAACACATGAACAGACATGTACAGTAATGCTGTAATGGCCCTAAAAGTTCACTGTACTATTTGAATTTGTATTCAACCTCAGCGGACATTACTCACCTTTCTCTCATTTCCAGTATCATCAACACACTGTCCAGGTGGACCAGCTGAGAACCACAGCAAATAATCATCATTACGATCAATTATCACCATCATTGTAATGTATTTGTATTAAAACTATACATACTAACACAAACTATTATGAAACTGTATATGTGTGTGCTTGTAATCACCTCTGCAGATTCTCTCGGTGTAACCATGGTCCAGAGTCAGCAACATCAGTAACTGATCCATGCTATTCAAGTGCAGAGTGTTGTCTTGGTTGCCATGGTGACCTAGCTCGGCAAGCTCACTCCTGTCATAGCCTGGTCCCACCCCGATGGGGAACACGGACACACCTGAGGTAAGAGACTCTCATCAGTGAAACTACACCAAATCTGTGACAGAAGAAGATGGAGGATATCACATGTTAACCAAGTCAATGGAAACTAAATTACCTGCTGCCAGTGCCTCATTGGTTGCCTCTTTGACATCATCAGCTGATTTGTCAGTCACCAGCATCACAACAGCCTTGGCTACACCGACTCTTCCACCGCTGACTGGCAAGATGGCCGTCTTAACAGCAAATCGCAACGCAGAGCCTGCAGACAGACAGGGCAGTGAGCGTTTGTGTGTGTGTGTGTGTGTGTCTGTGTGTGTCAGTCTCAATGTGCGTGCACAGATATTAGTTTACGTATCCACTACCTAGTGCGGGGGCTGCGGTGGTCCTGCTTGGTATGCTCTCCACCATGTTCAGGAGGAAGGGTTTGCTCTGTTCATCCTTCCAGGTGAGCTCTGCTGTGTTTGTGTCTCCATACTGAATCACACTCACCTGAGTGCTGTTGAGCCCTGCACGCATAAACAAGGAGTTTAATTACTATAGAAATCCAGGAGAGGGAGATCTACAATCTGGTTACTTGGATAAGAATTAGTAGTACTGTACATATATACCTCAATGCTGTGTTATATTTTTATAAAAATCCACACATTTGTACACACATTTGAAATGACATGTTGGCCCCTGTTGACACATCTTTTCTACTCTGTGTCCCTCACTGGTTTCCCACTATCTAAATAAATAACTTGAAAGCACTGGGTGAAACAACACTGAGTATTATTACGTAGATGCTGCATTCTTTTCTGAAGGCTTATCTGCCTTCTTAATGTCATGAAAACATGCTCTAGATTTGGAGATATTGTGAAAGAAAAACTGAATAATAATAAAAATAATAATAACAATACTTCACATCAGTGAAATGCCGTTACTCGCTTGCTGGGTCACACCTACCTATGTCAGCAGTAATGATGAAAGCTTTGACAAATGTCTTCATGTCTTCAAACTGCTCCCCAGCCTTCAACAGGAACAACACATCCACAGGCTTCTTACACGGCACTGTGTAAAGACATGCTCAAAAATGAATACAAGCTAAGGACTCCTTGTGGACTGAATTATTGAAATGAGTGTGGGTTTTTGATACCTGAGGGCGGCAGGGTTGGGAGGACCAGGGGTGGCAGTGTAGGAGAGCGGGGCATGAATGTGTTGTGTGTGATATTAACTATACGGTGTACGATGGTCGTCAGGTTGTTGTAGTCATCAACAATCAGTGGCCGTCGAGGGGAGCTGAAAGGTAACAAGTCGAACTCATGTATTTTTTGTCCGACACCAATGGGGTACACTTGTGTATGGGTGCTCATAGATGGCGGGCGTGTCACTGTGTCAGTAGGCGGGTTTTCTGTCACGAGGAAGACCAGCTGAGGAGGGGTTGGGCCGCGTGAAGGCTGTACCGTAGCCATTTCTTGAAAGGTCGTAGTGACAGCTGCGCCTGTGTTTGTCTTACTTCCACCTCTCCACCGAATCTCCCTCAGTCGTTGCAGCAGCAGGGTCCTCTGCTGCCTCAACTCCCACCGACGGATCTCCACAGTGACCGTTACTGAGTACTGGATCACGGTGATACGAATGAACTCATCCTCCTTCGTCAGCTGTGAGATAACTTCCTCTATGAAGAGGAGCGACTTGTTAAAGTTGGCCTTGCCAACTGCATCGGAGCCTTCCAGGATGAATGTCACATCTTTGGCGGGGGGGATGGAAGATGGGGATGTGGTGATGGGAGACAGGCCAGAGGCAGAGGTCGACGTCGGAGTGTTGGGGAGTTGATGTGTGGGGTTGGGCTCCAGACGAGGAGCCAGGGTTGTGGTGGTCGTGCCCTGCTTAGCTTTAGCCTGAACTGGAGTGGACCTTGGCGCTGGAGGTTTTGCTACCTCAGGCTCCAACCCCAAAGTGCAAAGGTATTCTTCCACCTCTAACAGACGATCAGGCAACTCACCTGTGCTGCTAAGTACATAGGCCCTGTTTTCTGGGTTGGCCTTGGTGATGTCAGTAATCTGTCCCATGTTTACCCCAGGACCCAGTGCCACCGTCAGGGTGGTTATGGCTTTCTTGCGGAGCATCTTGACGATAGAACGGACGGGGCGGGGGTTAGCACTTGCAGTCAAGATGATGGCAACTCGTCCAGCGTGGTCACGCTTGTTCTTGTCATAGATGTTGATTACCAGATACTTGACAGCCTCATCCAAGAAGGCTGCATCTCCTCCTGTGTAATGCAGCTCACCAACAGTCTTCTTAAACAGCCACTTCTGAACCTATAGGCATAAATGAGAGAGAAAAACAGGAAGATCCAACAACGATGACATTCAGTTTTCATTAATTTAGCAAAACACTGTATTTCTGGGCTAAATTGGAATGACCAATGAAGTATAATTCCACAGCACTGTTCTTGTGCATGAATACACACTTTGCTGTGTCACACGTAATACAAATGTTTATCTACCTGCAGGTCATATGTTTTGACTCCAGAGTGGTAAAGCAGCACTGTGGCTCGGGTGTGAGCTGACCCCATGCGGAATCGTTCAACCACTCCCAGTATAAAGTCTTTGGTTGCTTGAAATTCGTCTTCACTCAGGGCTTCTGACCCATCCAATAGGAATGCCAGATCCATGGCGCGGTCACACGTTCCCTCTGGCATCAAGGTGGTGAAGGGCAGGGTGGTGAAGGTGGCATAGGCAGGGGTTGGTGTGGGAGTGGTGAACATGGCAGAGGAGGCACAAACTTCACAGCTCATTGTGTTGTTGTCACAGTGACTGTAGAAAATAAAAGCATATTAAAATCAACACAATAGCTTTGATGACCAATTCAAAATAAACTTGTGTTCTGATGCAGTATTACCATATCTTGCAGTGGTCGGGATCATCGTGGTTCAGGATGACCTTGTTGCCATGAGAAATTCTCTGACCCTCATGGATACAAACCTGACACTGAGAGGGATCTACACAACGCAAAGTAACCTCATCCAGTAGTTGGCCTTGGAAAAAAAAGGCTGAAGTTAAACCCTATTTGGATATTTGTACAAGAATGTATCCAATTATACCGTATGTACTGTATATATACTGTATCTAGATTTTGCATTTGAAGTGTTGTATGTCCAGTGAGTACGTTTGGCACCTGGGGGGCAGTAGGCATGGCAACCTTCCACACATGTAAGCGAACAGTGAAGGGGATTTGGGTGCTGGCATGTGATTGGACAGGCAGGGCCACATGTGTTATACCTCCACTGGCATAACTCCTCCCCTGCACCTGTGCTCTTGGGGTTCAGCTCCTCACAACTTATGGCTAAGAAAAAGGAAAGTGTAAGACTATTTTATAAAACGTGCAACAAAATTTGGCAACTGCTTTTGATTATTCCTAACTACATAGGTCTCTTTCTCCATAATAAAGTATTTAGAAATAGCAAGTTTATTTTCTCGACTATACCATTAAGATTAGATTCTTAGAGCATTACATCTGATAGCACATGATTTTGACAGCTTTAAAGACACTGTTGCTTGATAGAGCACCCACGATGTACTTTCCTGAAGTATATTTTAGCCAGAAAATAAGATGATAAAAAATTAAAATAAATAAATGTCTGGAGAAACAAAGAAATTCTTCACACTCACGGCAAAGATCATTGGATCTCCAGCTGATGGACACATCCCTCTCTGAACAGGCCTGAGCATAGGCCGCGATGACATCACAGAAACACGCACAGTCGCCCACTGATGGACAAGAACATGCTGCCTCCACACACATCTCTACATATGGCTCTGCATCCACCTAGAGACACAGGGAAATGTAAAGAGAGGACCAAGTGCGTGAACATAACAATGCATGTGGTGTTGCGGGATATCTAGTGTATCAGTAATCATTCTCACCTGGCTGTTGCATTCTCTAAAGAGAGGACCAGTAATCACACGACAAGACTGCTCCACTGTTACCAACCTGACAATGTTGTCGCTGCATGGCGTGAGAATCTATACGGAAAAGAGCACACACAAATTTGGTGATCTACATCTTCCTATACTAGAAATATAACAGTTAGTAATTTAAGAATCAAACTAGTGTTTTGTGTTTTTTTTTAAGAACATTAACTATAAATGCATGCATTATTTACATGCATTTTATAACTTACACATTAAGGTTGACTTCCTGGCAGACATTGGTTTTTAGTCAGTATGGTACAAAACTCAAATAGCACAGACTCGCCTGAGGTAGTGAAGCCATCACTGTAAACATGTAGACTGCTTCATTTTTCAAAATCAAAATAATTCACTTGCCCACTGACAGCCCATCTGGTATAAAGTACAAACAAAGTCCATAGTCCTAAATGCATCAGACCTGCCTGCGAGAACAGGACCATGAATGTAACATCATTGCATACAACCACATCTAAATCATATTAAAAGAGCTGGTCCTAAAGATGATATACTGTATGTTATTTTGTAATTTGAGCAGACCGACCCTTTGATCTAAGACCAGACTTTACCTGTGTTACATCCGCACAGCTGGGAATAACCTTCCAGGAGTTCCCAAAGTGTGAGGAGTCCACCTCCAGCTGGTTGTTACTGCTCACCAAGTCGTTGTTGATGTTCCCATCAAAGTTACCACACAGGCCACACACCCGGTCCTATACGCAATAATATGTGTGGAAAAAAAAGGACATGCTAAATATAAAATAACATAAAGAGAACAAACACGGTCCAATCAGTCGGAATGAGTGTTATAATAAAAAAG
Source organism: Echiichthys vipera (assembly GCF_963691815.1). Lineage (NCBI taxonomy): Eukaryota > Metazoa > Chordata > Actinopteri > Perciformes > Trachinidae > Echiichthys > Echiichthys vipera. The sequence continues at coordinate 10,908,065 of NC_139832.1, read as the reverse complement.
GTACCCTGTATGTGGCTGAGATGTGGACTAGGAGGCGAGTTCCCTTGTCCCAGCTGAGGGAAATGTCTTTCCCCAGTAGCACGGTGAAGAACTGACCAGACCGTACAATCTCCACCTGTGAGCTTTGAAGCACCGGCCTCTTCATCTTCACCTATGAGAGAGAACGATGCCAACCATGGATGCATATGCTCACAGGTCAATTCTGAAACATTTGGTTGCAAGACGTCAAGCCAGTTTGTCTGACAAAAACGCAATATAAGTTAAGAATTTGTCAGACATCTGATATCTGACCTTTGGTTGTGGCTAATAAAGTTGCAATTGTTTCATGGTTTATCCAAATGTTGCGCAAAAGGCACCATGCTGTTTGTTTCCATATTCAACGTAAGTGGCTAATCTTATACCTAGTTCAAGTGGGGCACATGCTCATAGGTGCCTGGATACTATGCATGAACAGTATACATAGCTAAACTAAAAACATTGTTTCATGAAAAACAACTACGTATTTAGAGTATAGAATCATTAAATATATTAATGATCTCACTGTTTGCTGTGTGACAAGTACATTTTAATGTGTTATATATTGTTTATTTTGAGTTAAGGGCTACACTTTTTGGTAGAATGTTCTTCCTTTCTGATGATTCCTTTAAGTTGTTTGATTACTTAAAAAAAAGTTGCGTTTTAGGAAGGGAACCTTTATTGTGACTGATCTTCGTTGTTCGCAATAGAATGTTATGTAAAAAGTTATATTCATGTCTAATGTCCTTTAACACTGTAACAGTATTTTTGCAGATAAGTTCAGATGGGCTGGACACTGCACAACATTACTTATTGCAGTTATATATATATATACATTATAATTGTGTGTGTGTGTGTGTGTGTGTGTGTGTGTGTGTGTGTGTGTGTGTGTGTGTGTGTGTGTGTGCTACCTCTCCATGTTGCATTACAATCAACCCTCCCTGGTAGAAGATTGTGATCACTTTTGCACAGCGATGTCCCACAATTCCACAGGCCTCATTCTCCACCAGCACTCTGAATGAACCCTCTTCTCCGTTACACATATCCTATTAATAGAGATAGTATAAAAGTATGAATGCATTTTACATTTTCCTGTTTTGACACCAGTCTACTATGCAATTCACTCTGGAGCTCCATTTGGATCTCTCTGTCTCTTACCTGGACCAGGACATATTGGCAGAGGCCAGGGAAGGAGTATTTGAGGCCATCAAAAGTGATGTAATGCCCCTCCCCCACGGTGCGGCACAAACCATCGCACACCTTCTTTGTGCAGCTCCACTTCCTGTTCTCACACACACTATAAACGAGAAAGCCTATCAAGCAAGATGATTGCAGGTATTCCTCTTCATAGCGATGTGTGCAAACAAAAATTTTACCAGGTGTTGCAGTCCACAGAGATGGTCTGTCCTGATGCATATGGCCTGTTGTTATGGTAACAGGGACACTTTACCGGTGCAATGCAGTCTCTGTGGTGACGTACCTGAAATCAATCCGCTTATCAATCAGCATGTTCTATTTTAGATGTTGGGTGCTTCATCTACAAACAAACACAAACATGAATATAACACACCACCTACTGTGCCGGGTGGACAGAGGCAGCCAGGGAAGCAGGCAAGGCTGACACAGGGCAGATCCAGATTCTGGCATGTTCTGGCACACTCAAGGCCTTTTTCTCCTGCATCACACGCTGCACGGACGAGGGGAGGAGGGCATTGGGCTGACCGGCGCGCTACATACACAAAAACAAACACGGATATAGTTGAGTTACAGGAAGTTGCTAAATGCAAAAGGAAATTTAACTGCTAGGCTTTAGGCTAATCAGACCAGAGGCATCAAAGGCAGAAAAGTGTCATTCATATAAATCAAATGCAAGTCAAATGAAAGATACCATATAGATAGTAGATAAGTCATTAGCCACGAAACACCTTCAATATTCAGTGAAGCTCATGTAAAATATTGAAATGGTACCTCTGGATGGTGCTAGGTCATCATCATAGAAGAGGTCAGATAGTAGTGTACTCATTTCAGGGGAGCTACAGCGCATGGAGCCATTCTCACAGTAGCTAAACACACAAAAAGAAAACACAAAAAAAGAGAGTTTATTTATGAAAAGCAATATTGGCATATTATTAAGCCTAGTCTCTGAATACACACTGACCAGATGCTGTTGTGATCCGCATATACATCATTAGGCTGGTAAAGCTGTCCATCGTGCAGGCAGGTGCAAAGGTCAACTGTCACACATTCTCCGGAGTCGCTCAGGTACTTTCCAGCAGGACAAAAACAGCCCTCCTCACACACCCTTTCTCCGTCACATCCAGCCTCAGCGCCGGACAGAGCACGGCACGTCCGGTCACACACGCTACCACAGGCCTCGTACACCTGGCCTCCAGTGCACTTGAGCTCTGACAAAATTAGAAGAATAAGAAATAGTGAACCCCCCTGTTCGTTCCATAGAACTATTATCTATGTAACGTTGTTGCACACTTGATGATACAAATATTATGATACTATTATTATTGACTTTTGCATTAGCTCTACAGTGCTGTCTGCGTATAAAAGGAATTAAATGATGGTATATCTACTAGTGTATGTGCATATGAATGGTCAGCTGTAAATTAGATCAGGGTGAGAGTTACCGCAGAGTGAGGGAGACCTCCAGTTTAGCAGGACTCCTCTGGCAGTGCACGCAGCTGCGTAGGCAGACAGGGCAGAGCAGAGGCACTCCTCACCGTCCATACACGCACACACATCATAACGACAGAACCGCTGGAATGGACCCGGGTTCACCAGATAGTGACACGGACTGAACACATCTGACAACATCACCGAACATGCCTCTTCTGCAAAATGCACTGAAAGGAGCAGGAGAGAGTAGAGGTAAAAAAAATGTTGTGGTGATGTGTGTATGTGCATGCATCTATATTGGTGTGTATACCTCTTTTGGGGTTGATAGCACATGGATCAGTCTCATGTTTGTGGGTGGCTTCACAGTCTCCATTGATCCTCCATGATTGGCTGAACGCCTGGGGACCCGCCTCAACCAGACCAGATCCAGACAAGAAGTCATCGCCTTGGTTGCCATTAAAGTTACCACAGAGGCCGCATGTCTGCCCTGCCCATTGTGGTCCCAGCTGGGGAGGGGGGCAAAATTCAGTAAAGTTGTTTGCTAATCTTTTCACGCATGTACCATTACCAAAAAATATTTATCTATTAAAATTGTTCTACCTTTAAAATTACACGGCCTCGCCCATCCCAGTCCAGACGAAGGTCATCTCCAAACTTTACACGTACAGAAGACTGCACAGATCTCTGGATATGCAGATGACCTGTACAATTGCACACACAAGGAACTCACTAGTTAAGTTAAATAAATTGTTGATGTAAACTAAAACGCTTAACTCAATCTAAAGATATCCGCTCAACAAAGATGTATTCATTTTTTTTAATTTTCATAAACTGGTGTTTACTGGATGTCTGAAGGATTTATTTTGTTTTATAATTTTTAAGCCAATGTTTTCTCCTCTTCAAAATAGAATAGGTTCAAGTGTGATATTTCCAGTACTTTCTACTTCCCACTGTGTTATAAGTGTATAATGTGCTTAGAGGGACTATACAATGATAGAATAGATCATATCCACTTTTCTGTCTGAGAAGCATACTGAGTAGCATACCATGATGCATTGGGGTCTGGATGTCCATGCCGTTGACAGAGACAATTCCTCCGTGCTTCAGCTTCACTGTCATGTCCTCAAGAGAGGATAGGCTGAGTGTCACTGAGCGTGTGCACACAGCATCCTGATCATCTGCACACTGAAACACAATACCAACAGCCAAAATAGTGTAGATGACAAGAAGCTAGTGGCATGAAAGTAACAGAAAAAAATAATCATTCCATTCATTCAGTATTTAATTACCTGAACGTTCTCAATAATGACAGAGAACTTGCTATCTGTGCAGTCTCTTGCCAACAGATACTGACAGTGACCGTTGAGAGTGAAGAACTTGTTGTCAAAGGTCTTGAAGTGAGACTGACCAACCACCAAGCAGTCACCTACGCAAGGACAACAATGACATAACACCACAAATTAGCCACCCAGGACTTCATTACGAGTACAAAGTGTAAGTCGGTGCATTGACTCACCAGGGCAGCCTTCGTTGGTGCATTCCCAGGAACCATGACGGCACACACTACAGGTAAGAGACAATTTAGTGAGGAAGCTCTGTATATTTATATATCAGTATGTGCGTATTTGTACATATTTCTGCATGCACCAGGTGTTGCAGTCCTGAGAAATAGTGGATCCTGGAGGGAAATGTCGTCCCATGTGCACGCAGGAACACTGAGATACCTCCACACAGCGATTACCATCCAAAACCTTACCCACTGAGAAACAAACACACATCCTGTTACAACTACTTGTAACAGAGTGACAGAAAGTATAAGAGGGAGATTTTAGTGGGTGGGAGGTTACCGGGGCATACACAGCCATCCACACACTCTTCTTTGCAGACCTCCTGGATGTTGAGACTATGGCAGGTGGTAGAGCAGGACTTGGTGCATTCACTGTACTGCATCCCAATTGTACACTTTGGGACTGAACACACAAACATTTAGATTATTAAAGGGATAGTTCAGATTTTTTTGCAGTGGGGTTGTGTGAGGTACAAATGTGACTTCATAGGTTGCAACTACCTTCTTACTGACTGACAAACTTACAGCACTGGCTCTCTTGCAGCCAACCACGAAGGAGTATCCCGTGGGCATGGCATGTGCGAGCGTACTCTAACAGGATCGGACAGTAACAGTCCTCCCCTCCCCTCTGGTCACAGTGACACGCCTCCTCCTGACACAGCAACAAGAAGGCCTCAGGAGAGACCAGGTGAGCACAGTGCAGAAACACACTGGACGTCTGCAGCACTCTGCAGCTGGACAAAATCTACACAAACATACACATGTGCAAAATGAAGTTCAAGGGAACGATGTGGTTAAATAAAGCTGAATTCCAAGACCCCAGTTGCTCTTGACTTAAAAAAATATTCTTGTTATGCATGAGCTGCTGTGCTCATGTGGATTCTAAAAATGACATTGGGTGGGTAGGTTTTAAGATGGGCTAATTGTGTCATTATGATGTAAACAGCATTTAGATTAAAGAACATAGAATAAGTAAGGCAGAGATAAAAGTCAATAAGTATCCCTTGAAATTAAAAAACAAAATATATAGCTATATAAATTAAGGTATCTTAAGCTCTTTCAGTGATATTCTCACTCATTCTGACTTAGGGAGTTACTGCATGAAGCCCAGTTACAGTAACTAAAAAAAACATCACAAACCCATTTCCTTCAGACCAGACCTGCAGCTAGTGAAGGAGATGCTGACAGCATCCGTTTCACACTAACATGTAGCTTTTACTGGTTTCATCACGTGTGGGTGTTCCTGTGGTACAAAATGTTCTTGCTAAAACTGACAGATTTTTTTTAAACCAGCCGACCCACAACAATTACAATTTACGGTCCATGTTACAGAACTGCACTCACACCAGCTGTTCCTTTTTTGATAAAACTCACTGTATATGGAAGCCCACTTGCACCAGGACAAATTGCATGATAAAAAGTAAATCTTTAAGTAATAGTAAATCAAAATAGGAAGAAACTATTTTTTTTTAAAATGGCTTGCATATGCATAATTATAAGATACTAAATAAAAAGTCTGAAATAGTGCCTAGATAGATGAAATAATAGAGATGACATGAAATGAGGGGAGAGAGAGATGTCTAATGACATGCAACCAAGGAAGTTATGATTCATAGTTGGCACTTGGCAACTTAACCCCTAGGCCACCAGGACAACCCATGATATTTGGATAGTCAGAATTTACCTTTAAGAATTTGAAATACAAAATCTTGATTTTCAAAGTAAAAATGATCAAATATCTAGCACAATTTCAACAATTCTGCCATACAACCAGTTGTTTTACATACTACTGTACTGTACCAAGTCAAATAATCCCTTACAAAGTCAAGATTATGACACACTTGATAAAATGAAATATTGCATGCAGAGAGAGAGAGACAGAGATGCTCGGTTAATCAGTGGGAGCTGCACCTGAAGATTTTTTTCACAGTAAAAATAACACAAATGCTAATGTGTCTGTTTCTATTTGTGCTGCCCCTTTGAATAAAAGGTTTTATATTATGAAGATACATTTCTGTACATTTTCAGATGTTTGAGGATGCATGTGTCTTAACATACAGCATGTACAGTATGTGCATGTAAATTGTCCTCTCACCGTCTCTTTTGTGCTGTTACACAACTGGATGGGATTTGAGACACGTCGACATGACTGATCAGCCCCCTTCACCGCCCACGAATTTGCGAAATCATAACTGTCCTCTGTCAGGAATCCTAAAAAAATATGCACAAAGAAACACTCACAAAAACGAGTTGACAGATGACTCCTTAATCGCATCCTACCACTACTGTTCCTCTTGCTTTCTTTTACCTTGTTATCTTTTCCTGTTCTGAGCTGCTACTCTTCCTGTTGCTGAGTGCTAGTGAATCACATCATTTCCTAGAGTCCAGTAATAATGAACTCTCCCCTGTTTACTCTTAAAAATTCACATACTTTTGCACACAGTTATAGACTTTTGACCTCATGTGCCTGCATGATCTTACCCTCTTGAGCAGTGTACTCGTCAGCTGGTACAGAGTTAAAGTTGCCACAGAGGCCACAGGTGTGGTTGGCATGGTGTTTGGTCAGTGTCAAGGCGATGTTGGCTGCATTATCAATGGTAACAGTGAAGCCGAATTCCTCACTCCAGAGTTTATAGTAGCCGAGCTCTAAGCCCACAAACACAGCGTGAGATGCATAGGGCACAGATAGTCTGAAAAAAAGGAGATACACATGAAACTTCTCCATAATCCTCATCAAACTATAGGGTGATTATTTTTTAGCCAAAAAAGCCAAATGAAAACTAGCATTTGCATGACATCTAAAATATTCTTTGACCTTTTTTCTCCTTGTGACAGCCGTCCGTCTACAGACAAGTGTAGCTCGAAGGCGTCCCCCAGAAACAGAGTGACTCCAGTTCTTTTGCCATTGACAAAATCCCCTGCAGATTATACATTGAATATACATATTATGATTGACAACAACAGTCTGAAATAACATGATTAAAAGGAAGGATAAATGAGCAAGCAATTTCAAATGTAGTGCACACATCACTATGAGAAGCATACCCACGGCAGTGGCTATGCACAAGCTACTGAGCTGCACTGGATGAGCACCATTAGAATTCAAACTGAATGTTTGTTTCTTTATTGAACTGTCTGAGTGTGTCTCACCCAGCAGTGTGAAGGAGCGATGGCTGCAGTCTCCAGCCAGAAGGTAGCTGCAGTCTCCAGGAAACTCATATAAAACCCCATCAAACGTGTGAACGTGGTGCCGTCCGAACAGACTGCATCTCCCCGTCATACCTGCCACGCAAGCTGAACACACCAAAAATACACTAATATGCAAATTACTGTAGAAGTAGGACAAGCGCGGACATATACATGTACAAATACATATATGACACATATGAATACTCTATTAGACAGTGTCACTTTTGAGTGCAAAGACCAAAAATAATTTGGACATCCTCTGATGTCACTTACCCGTCAGAAGCAGGAGCACCCAAATTTCTCGCAAATACCTCCTCATATAGACCTGAAATACATATAAATATGCTCTCCATTAGCATAATCATCCCCTATACTGACATTATCATCCTCCTAATGGCTAAATATCACATTACTGTGTACTGTGCATGGCCTGTTTTCAAAAAAGCTTTTTTCAGTTCTCCAAGTTCCAGTTAGTCCTACCTCCATGGCTCCAGTTAATCCACAGAGTTGCAAACAAAAGGAGACTGCAAAATTTTCCACTTCACACAGTCAGGGCATAATGATGCAGTGTGGGTCTGTGTCAAACATAGGCTAAACTGTGAAGCTGGTTAAGCGTATAGCCACCCTGGAATCTATTTTATAGCAAAGAATGTACCCCCGCCCATCACCAAAAACCCTCCTCTCACCAGGTTATGTCAAAAAGGGCAGAATATCACTCTGTCCAAAGCTCAGTGGCTGCAGACTGACATCAAACACACTCAGCGGGACAATACCAGGATATGCCCACTGATCGCCTGGCTGAGTGATTAGCCTACACATACGCATCTGTATCGGCGCCAACCCAAACAATTCTTGTGAAATAACATACTTACTGGAGATATCTCACGCAATAACACTGCTCATGCACAAACAGATGACTAAGCTTTGCCAAAACTACACACACATAAATACACACAGACACTGGGAACGTGTACGGATCAACACTCTCATATGCAAACTTCTCCTATCATCTGGCAAAAAAGACAGTATTGTGTGTCCAAATATAGGCTTATGCAATTTTGGCATCACTTGCACCACTGCTCTGTTTTAAAATGTATTCAAGGACCTGTATGCTCTAACAGGTGTTTTCATTAGACCTCTCCTCAGGTTGATGTTGGGTGGAGCTGTGCTGGAAACACAACAAGTGAGTCTGCACAGCCTGTACACGTCCACATAGTCCTGAGGGTCTAATCAGGCATATTAAATGGAAACACTTCAAAACATCAACAATGGCTTTGTTTTCTTCAAGTGTCCTAAAAAGCCATGTCAGTTTGACAGTGGGCACAATATCAGGACCTTGACACTGAAGCAGCTAAATGGAATTCAGCTGCCTTCATTTTCCTACTTCAACGTGTCACAATATCCTCTATTAAAATCACTGTAGACCTTTTTCCCAGCAGACATATTGACTTAGAAAGAAAAGCATAGGTTAAATAAATTTCCATTAAGTGGCCCAGTAGGCCATGCATGTGAGCCAACAGACACAATGCATGGACCCTGGAGCTAGTTACTTGTTTTAATTTTATTAATTATTACACCTGTGTTTTTCCTGCTACGGCATGCTTCACCACTCATCTTCAGTCTGAGCAGAGAATCATCCACCCGAAATAACTGGGCGGATGCAGACCCTATAAAATGTTTTAGTAATAACATGTATGTATACGTGTTTCTAAGCCACGCCTTCTGTGAGTATTTCTATTAATTAGTCATTATTAAAGTATTTTGTTTTGTTTTGCAACAATTTTAAGTGAGCAATCGTAAAATGTTAATAAAATGTTGGTCAAAGGATAGGTCCTTCTGATAAAGTTCTCATTAATGACTAATTCTTAAACTAATCTATACACCATGGGTAAATAATACTGAGAGTATTAATAAAGTAATTGGTTATAAAGTATAAACTCTTAAGGAATTATCAGAAAGTAGTGCCCTGTTTCTTTTAACTGTCTGTGGATGTAAAATGTGATGTTGACTGCAGCAGGAATGACTAGAAAGCTTGATGCAGACAACAAAAGAACCATGCACACTATACAAATACCAGAATAGATGATAATGTAGTTAAACTGACGTTTTGAATAATGAGAGGTTGGTCCCTTTGTTTGTGTGTGTGTGTGTGTGTGTGTGTGTGTGTGTGTGTGCGTATGAGCGTGTGCGCGCGTGCGTGTGTCTGCCTGGGACATGCTAGTGCACCGTGTTCATTCATGTACAGTATATTCAATCCGTGAACGCGCTTTCCTTATTCTGGGAAAATTACGTCATGGCACTGCCCGGGGTGCTGCAGGAACTTGCGGTCAAAAGCTCACCACAAGCTGCTGTTCGGGGCATTGTTTTTTTTCCATTGTACGCAAGAAAGACACAGGCTGAGCATAGACGACATACTGTAGGTTCCCAATGAAAATATAGCACATTAATTGTATTTGGAAAACTGTGCAATAACACTTGAAAATACTACATAGTGTCATAAATGATATCCCAAGCCCCTCTATTAGAATATAATGCATATCACAGTGGTGAAAATGCCACCAAAACGTTATTAATCATGTCAGCATCGTTACATCACGGAAAAGTCACAAACAAATCCTGCAGGAATAATAATAGTAGTGATTTAAAATGTAGACCTCTTTTGAGAAAACAAACGGGGGGAAAACACCAAAGACTAAGGTAATAGTGTGTAAGAAAGAGAGAGAAAGAAGGAGGAAAGCTACAGGACGTTTTGCTTTTTTCACTCCGTTATGTGTGGGGGCGGACCACTAACTGTACAGCCGCGCACGCACAGCACGACGCGCGTAGCCTATTGGTGCCGGCGCGTCGGCAAATAACCTTATTCTGCATATGGACTGTTATTCCGAAGGTCTCCTTTTCTACCGTGGGGTTTGAACAGGTGATTCCAGCAGAAGTGAGAGCTACAGCTCAAGTTCCGCCATGGCTGCGCTGTCGGGAGGAGAGATGTGCATCAAATACCTGATGTTTGCATTCAACCTGGTATTCTGGGTGAGTTTGAAGCGAGAACGTGTATTAGTTGTTTGTTAAATATACATCCTGTGTGTTTCGTATTTGTCTGTGTGTGAGAGAGAGATTTGCGTGCATGCGCATTTTTGCGTGTGAGCAGGTCAACCGACTATTGTGAATGAAAATGATATGGCGTCCCAGACAGAGAATGGTACAAAGCGTTCACAGCCTTGGCTACTTATCCCATTATTCTTAGGTGGCCCCAGAATTATTTCTGGCACTGGCCACCACTAAACACAAAGTGCCCCAATATGCGTGGAGACCGAGCGGGCAGGAAGAATAATCCCCAGTGGCCAAGTGACCCAGTTCCACCGCGCAGACCACAATCTGGAGTTTGCGCGCACGGCATTTCAATAATAGGAGTGGGGGTGGGTTGTGGTGGATAATGTGACTAGTATAATAATAATTATGACTTCTGCTCCCTCACCCTCACGTGATGTGAAGTGTTGCGCATGTCGGGGAGCCAGTCTGTGTGTGTGAATGAATCCTGGATATCCCATAGGCTATTTGTGTCCTCCTATAAGCCTGCAGGGTGTGTCTTCTTGTGTGCGTTTGTTTGTGATCTGTGCGCGTGTATGTGGTTTCAGATGGATGTTTTGCCCTTTTATGAACGTTTATAATTTGTGCAGCTATAGATAGAGCCAAGGATAACCCCTTATTACAGGGCTTACAGGGATTGTGTGTGTGTGTGTGTGTAGGAGAGAGAAATGAGCCAGGCAGCACAACCAACTTGGGGCATTCAATTCAAAAGGTTTGAAGATACACACATTCACTAAATTGATAATTTGTAGAAAATCCGGGATGAGAGATGCTTTAAGAAACCAGGAAGGTGACTAAGTGTAACAATTTATTTTCTGTCATGAAGAGTCAATACACAGAAAATCCGGCCCACATATGAGTGCAGATGTACCCAATTTGAGGTGGATTAAGCAACAGTAGGGGGTATTTCAGCTCAATGTGGCCACAACAAGAGTGCCCATGTGCAACTTTGTGTCAATGCATCAAGAGCAGGATCTTGCTTTCAATAAAAAACAGCTTCTGAATGTGAAGTAGTCCTTTTTGGGAGCAGCCTAATAACAGACACAGCTCAGACACTAGGGCAGTAAATATGCTGCTTGGCAGGTATTTTTTAAAAGAAGCTTTGATGTCAACATGCCTAGACAGAGCCCTATTTGTTGCTACCTCCAAAATCCTAAAAACCCTGCAGGCCTATGCCCGCACAACCTGCATAAAAGCAGAAGTTACAGACCCAAACTACACATGCATGGACACGGTGCAAAAGAGAGTAAGGAACACTGGCAGGAATTCATTACATACAGAATGGAGGTCAGTTTTTCAAGTAGCACAACCCTTTTGCCACTCCCTAACTGTATAATCAGGTGAATGTATGAAGGCGTGGAAATGAAAATGCTTTCTCTTCCCTTTTTTAACCTGACACCATTATGCTTCACTTCCTCCTTGGAAGAAGTTAGGTATTAAAGACTCGTTGTGGTGCATTGTGTAGACTGAATCAGCATGGCTGTCGTTGGGGGAATCAAGTGTGTGAAATATCTCATGTTTATCTTCAACTTTTTCTTCTGGGTAGGTGTGATTTACTTTACATGTGTTGTATTGTTTTGTGTGTGTGTGTGTGTGTGTGTGTGTGTGACAGTCAGCTGTCAGCTTCCTCAAATAATATTATGCATTCGCACTCCAGTGGTTAGCTCTAATCTGCCATTTTGTTCAAACAATGGAAGTGGAAGATACACAGTGAAAAATGGTCAAAAGAACAAACTATACTCAGAAACACATACACACAGCCTCTGAATAAAAAAAGATTGCCATCTTTCAGTTAGGCTCTCAAAGTTAAACATTCACTAACCTCTCTATGCTGACAAGCCCTGTAAGTGTGTGCCTGTGTATGCACTATAAACAGATGTTGACGGCGTAAAATACAGACTTTTACGCTGTTTTGTTCATATGTTATGTATAAAGACCAGTGCTGCAGAATATCATAACATGTATGCAGCTATGTATTGACAGAGTCACATGGTATTTTGTCAATATTAAATACGTGTTCATGTGGTGATGAGGTAGCCTCATGAAGTCAGAGTAATAATTTACCCCAGTGGAGACAACATACAGGTGTCGGTGAAGAGTTAGATATGACATGAGAACTTCAGAATACATCCTGGACTGAGAACTTAAAAATCTGTAAAAGGCTTCCAGATGGGGCCTGTCGGAGCGAATTTAAAAATGACAACTGGAAGCAGCCCGGGGGAAACAAATGAGTCTAAAGATTCAGACAGCAACAAGATAATTGTTAACTAGTGTGGTGAATTCATAATCAGCTAAATGGGTTTGACAAGTGTGAATTATTCATAAACTTGGAGAGAGCAAATGTATGATGAGTACACTTCCTTGCCTGAACTTTTATTGAGCTTAATTTCTCCCTGTTAAACTCTCTAGTATAATTTTTCCTACTGCTATACAGCCAGACTGACAGTGTACAAAATTCATTTGGTGCTGTAATAATAATCCCACTACGGTGTGTGAAAATCTACATGTTTTTGGTTTCAGCTAGCAGGCACGGCTGTCCTTGCTATAGGCCTGTGGCTAAGATTAGACCCAAAGACCAAAGGCCTGTTCGAAGGATCAGACTCTCCATATGTGTTTTACACAGGTAAGATGCTCTCAGTTCTCAAGCTGGAACATTATCTGTGATCATTTAAGCAAAGGTTAAGATTATGTGAGCTCTGCAAAACACTAAATCATTTTGCATGTCTCTGATATTCTGTATGTGTGTGTAGGTGTATATATCCTGATAGGAGCTGGAGCACTGATGATGGTGGTGGGTTTTCTGGGATGTTGTGGGGCCATCCAGGAATCCCCCTGTATGCTGGGACTTGTATGTATCAATTTATATTCTTCACGTACCTCTCCATTCTTTTGACTTTACTAATATACATGTTAAATAATTCAAAACCAACAGTTTTTTTCTCTCTGACTGAGTCTTTTATGTTTCTGTAGTGTTCACAATCAGCAGCACTTGGACTTTTTATCCCACTTAAGTGTAGAATTTGTACTGACCTTGAGCTCACTAAGAAATATGAGCTACATTCATCATTGTTTACAGAACAGTATCAAGGCCAGAGAAGAGTCTCTAGATTTCCCAGCACTTGTTTCCCCCCTCCCTCTTTCCCTGTCTGGCCCTAATCTTCCTGTACTAAATCTCTCTGGAGGAGGAGCCTATGTAAATTGGGTTCAGCTTCACTGAAATGACCTTACTTGCTCACACATGCATGCAAAAGTCACGCACATGCATGCATTGAGGCACACATTCCCACTATCAGCTGTGTTATCATTTTGTCTCTCCTTTTTGCAGTTCTTCTTCTTCCTGCTTATCATTTTTGCCATTGAGGTTGCGGCTGGAATCTGGGTATTTTCCAACCAAAGCAAGGTATTGTGCAAGTTTAAAGTATGTTACATTGATCATTTTATTTGTATAAAACTCTTCAACAAAGTCACAAGCGCTACTTATATAAATAAGTGCAATAGAGGAAATACAGTAAGCAAAAGCACTATGTAGCAAAAAATATAAACCAGAAACTAAGATAAATCACAAAATGAGAGGTATGGCAAAATAAAAGGAAGTGAGAGATGTAAATAACAATTTTTTTTGCTGCTGTGTTGCAGGTGGTGAATGACATCACAAACTTCTACATGCAGACTTTTAATAACTTCAAGACGACAGGGGATGAGCGACTCAAAGAGACTCTGCGGGTGATTCAAACAGGGGTGAGCCACGTCTACTTCATACTAAATCAGAGTGACTCAGATCTCATCAAAAAGGAATTTGGCACAAAATGTATTTTCAAGCAAATGGAATGTATTCTCATGGGAAGTTGTCTTTGTAACTTGGCAGTACTTTTTAAACCTCTTCTCCACAACAAGTATTATCCAGAACTAGAATCCAAAGGTCGAAAACACACCGGCCAGCACCACTAAAGCTCAATAATTACCATGTTGTATCTTATTTGTTTAATTTGTGCACTTATTACAGTTATGTAAAATAAAATATTTTGTTTTAAAGAAAAGTATGTGCTGTAACTCTGCAAATTTTGAGTTGAAATGATATTTTATACATCTAGTACATCTGTGCAGCGTCTCCACTGGCTGCCTATCAACCTCACTATGACAACAAGCCTTTGGGAAGTAAACATTGAAAAAAAAATGTTTACCTATTCCTTTACAACACTTGGGAGTTAAGAGATATTCGATTTTCCTTCCACCATCTCACTCGCTAAAAGTATGACTGTGTATGTTTACAGCTGAACTGTTGCGGACCAACTGGTACTGTAGTGGATATTGCCAAAGACACCTGTCCCCGGGGAGAGCCACTTGAGGTGCTCATTACTAAGGTACAACTACCCTGAATGTGTGCATAGATTGAATGCCAACACAGCCTGGTATTTCAGTCAAGAGCTAGAGAAAGAAACATAATATATCCATATAAGAGAGGATCCAAAAGATCTAACAGATGTCAGACATGCTTCGGCTCTGTAGGAGCTTGGGCAATTACTGTAAGTCAAATACATGATGATCTGACATGTGTCATAAGTTTAGCAGTCTTCCCTTTGCAGACTAATTCCCTGAGCCTTCTTGTAGTGTTACTATGGCAACAATGGTTTACTGGCGCCTGCATGCTCTCAGGCTGTCTGTTATGTGTGCCATACCAAAAGTCATGTTCAGCATAGATTCAGAGAAAGCTGAAGGTAATCATGCTTGTGTGTTGCAGAGCTGCCCTGACGCCATTGATGAGGTGTTTGACTCCAAGCTACACATCATAGGAGGAGTGGGCATCACCATCGGTGTTGTTATGGTAAGTGTCTGATAAACTGTAACTCATCAAATTTGGGTGCCTGCGTCCCTTGAGGATGAACGCAGTTCACGGATGAGAGAACAAAGAAACAAGTAAACATTTCCCTCTCTATTACAGGTGTTTGGGATGATCTTCAGCATGCTCCTGTGCTGCGCCATCAGGAAGTCTCGTGAGGTGGTGTGACACCCACCATCACATCCTGGAGTCCTTGTTAATGTTGCATGATGTCATTCCTAGAGTCACATGACTCTTCACTGCCAATAGAAATACTGCTTGTTCAAGGGGGATAATCTAAGCTATGCTGGGTGCAGATATTTCTGATTATTACATAATGCATCAGTTATAACTGTGCTGCTGACACTTAGGCCCACCTTCCTGGACCAGATAGATGCGATGTGGTTATTAGGCCCAACTATAGAATGGGTGTCATCTGTGCTTCAATGGGAAATGTAGTACAGGAATGTGTAATTTTGTGGTCATTTGATTGAAATTAGTGTTTGTGAACTGCTAATTATCTAAACAAAAGATCGTATTATTGTATATGGATCACATTTCTATTGCTATCACTTGGGGTCACCTACTGGTCAAGAGAGTCATGGATCAGGGCCATGAAAATGACAACCACTACCACTTCAGCACAATACAGTAGGAGCCAATGAAATTCTACGGTCCTTTTTCTTACATCACCGGAGTCAAACCATGGTGACTAGTAGCCAATTCAATGCCGAGCTGTGAACTGCGGTGACTGTTGTTTCTTCCAGCTTGGTATTAGAGTAGCATCTTGGTGTCTTCATTGTGACATTTAATTTGTTCTTTTCCTTTTCGTTCTCCATCTTCTAACTTTCTAAAAACGCCTTTAAGTTTTGTCAACTTTTTAAAATGTCTTCTTTTTTAATTGTAAAAGATTTATACACCAATGTTGTTATATGGTGCATGCAGTTTGATGATGTATTTTATAATGTTCTTTTCATTTGACAGAGATTGGGTTTATTTATACCATATGCACTGTAACACAGAGAAAAATTAGTGAGAGCCAAATAAACCAAAATGTACTGACTGAGTCAACTCTGAGGGTATAATATTATGCCATAAAGTCACTCACGTACACACAGTGAAGGAGTCAAATAAGCTGTCATTTTTCATGAAGCCTATTCTCAGAAGGTCACAGAGTTAAGTTCATTTTTACAATTAATTAGCTGTGTAGGATGTAAGGGGGCATGTAAGGGTTAGAAGGGCGTAGTGGCCTTGATAAGATTGAAAACAACATCCAGGTTCTTTTCCATTTGCACAGTGGGAAAAAAAACATTCTGAATACCCCCCCAGCTTTCCCCTCTTTGATAATTGTGGCCATCAAGTGTGACTCATAAAGAGTTTGATCCAATGCACAAACAAAGCCAAGATAGTTCTTTGTTTCATCTTTGAGTCACACCGTGACAATTATTTTTCGGAAAAATTGTGATCAAAGCTAGGCCTGTACACTGATTACAGTAAACAGTGCACAATTATGTATGGCAGTGAGTTAAGCTTTTTCTAATGACTCACTATATCCCCAAAAAGAGGTGAGAATAGCGTTAGTGTTCCTCTCATTATAGCATAAGGAAGTACACTTTGATTTGGCTGTCGACAGTCGGGTGTTGCCCTCTCAGACACCCGACCCACACTATGGAGATAACACTGATTGTAAAAAGGAGTGTGTATACACGTGAGCCAATGTCTCCATGTTGTAGACCTTTTATATAATGATGTCTACTGGCCAAGGGAAGAGGGCAAGAAATCAGAGATAAGAAAGAGAAATGCTGAAAAAGTAAGAACTATGATGAGAACTCAAGAGGAAAGAGGCCAATGTCAACATTCACTCACTCACACTACTTCACATTAACACAGTAGATAAAGATTAAATTATTTGATAACAACGGCACATTCTTTCCCATACAGAGGTTAAGACTATTTTGATATTTTCTTTTTAACTGTTATTACCAAACCCAGCCTTGATTCAGGAGAAGTGGTACAGAACCATCGTAACATTTTATCGGCCAATAAACTACTCCACACAACAGTACTGTCATGAAATGTTATTTATTTTCTCAGTGGAAATATAAACCTTCATTACAAATATATGCATCATAAATACATTGTAGTGAGGCAAACACATAAATAAAAAAGTACTGTGGCAATACAAAAATCGCTGTAACAATCTGCAGTGCAAAGGATTTCCTCCAACTATTGAATGAGTAAGTACCGACAGAAAATGTGTTCATGGATTTTATCTTGGGACACAATACAACCTCAGTCTTCAGCCTCGTCCTCTGTGCCCTCCCAGGAAATGTTTGCAAGTCTCCGTGACTGAGTGTGTAAGGACGTGCGTGTGTGCAGCACCGTGTCCACACGGAGAAGACTTGAGACACACTGCAGCACGGCCAAAAGTAGCTGGTATTTACAGGAGACAGATTCAAGGCCTGAGTTCGACATAAAACATTTTGATGACATGTCAGCTCTATAAAAATGCTTGGTTACTTTACCCTCCTCTAGAGGACATTCACTTTTATCCCGACCCTGAATGAGGATTGTGTTGTGTTCTTCTTTGTATACAAGGCTGAAAGGGTGGGAATGATTTTGTATAAAACTCAGGAGTGTGCTTTGAGTCTGGAGGAAACGTCGCGGACTGTGGGAGTAAATCTGTCGGGGCACGCACAGTAAAGCATTTGCCAATACCTGGGAAACAGCGGGGACATCCGTAATTGTGTCATCAGACACTGAGCAACTGCTGCCATGCTGTAGAAGGGCATGGTTTAAGAGAAACTCAAATGTTCCACCAGCAGGTATAACACAGCCTGGCTCCAACACAAACCTCTGGAAGGGAGGTGCATTAGGAATCTGATTGTCTGTATGCAAAGATGTGTTTTTGTTTAACTGCAAGGTTCTTTTTGATACTGGAGTTGCAGTCATGGGCTCCCAAGTTGAAAGTAGCATGCGGATGGCATCTTGAATAGCACATACATACTGTTCTGTTTGCCCTTCCCCCAGGCCACAGATGACCAGACTATGGGGTTTGACTGTGACCCTTTCCTCTGAATCGTGAAAAGCCACATGGACATATCTGTGGAAGAGAGAAAAAATACATTTTATTTTAACTTTTATGAATCAAACCACATGCCATTAATCAAAGCCCTATACATGTATTTGTTATTCATTATACATAATTAGTTGTATCTATATATATGTGACTTTGCAGAGACAGAAAGAGAGATATGTGTTAATACCTATGGGCTCCCAGCAGTATTGGTTTGCAAAAGGTCAGCGTAGCAACATGCTCAGGTTCAATCATCCAGTAGTCTGAGACAGGTGTGGCCCCACTTAGCTGGGCAAAGAGAGACAGCTCATCTTCACTGACACACTCCACAATGCACATCTCTGCCTGTGCAGCTAAAGCCAGGACAGCAGCAGACTGTTTCACTGCAGACAGGAGCACAGAGACACCCAAACTCTGCAGATGTACAAAGACACGCTCTAGTGACCTTTCTGCCCAGGTGCTAAACTGCACAATACTTCTCTCCTTCCTTGAATTCCCCTCCATCCCTTGTTCTCTACATCCCAGCTCCAATACTTGTCCTGCACTGAGCAATTTTGGCTGCAGGTAACCAGTGAAAACGGCAGCTTTAAGTGGCTGGTGGTCAGTCTGAGGGCAGGGCATAGCAAAGTCCCTGTGAATGACCTGCCCCTCGATCAAACGTGAACAACTAATGGGGAAGCCAGATACAGGTGTATGCAAGGCAGCCAAGTTGTCATTTATAAACTGAAGGGATGAGGAACGTTGGCCATTTTTAAACTTCCAGTGAGTGAGCAGTTCACAGGTGAGGTTGCTAATAAAGTCACAGTGGGTGCGACCCAGACGTGAATGGAAGAACGACGCTAGCAGCTTTTGAACACAGTGATTGCTTGTCTTTGTGATCGCTGGTAATTCAGTTTCTGTAGTAAAGTCCTCCCACGAAAGACAAAATCCATACGGGACCACTCCCACGGCAATGAGATCATCCAGCTCCTCCAATGCAAATGCCAGCATTTTGTCAGCCAAGCGTCTGGCAGTGGCAGCCTCAGCTACTTTCCTGGAGTTATAGGTGTGAGACACATTCAGCTCCTTGCAAGCCGTTGTATGAATAGTCCGTAGTAATGATGCAAGCAGTAGGATAAAGGTCTTAGATCCATCGCCTGTTAAAGTGCTCTGCTTCAAGACACAGTCCACCACCATCCTAAAATGAAAAACACACACAGACATGAGAAAAGAAAATATCACTTGAGAAAGACTATCACAGTGACAAAGTAGTTACCTGGCCAGTGGATGTTCCAGTCGTAGCGCAGAAAGAATGCGTGTCCCACTGCGGCTCAACATTGCCTGTCCAGTGTCTCGGGTGAACAGCACCTGTCCTCCGTCAGGGCCAAAACTGCGGAGGACGACTGACTCCAACACACACACAGTCTGCAAGACATGTTCCACGTGAAGATGCTCCATGGGTAGCATCCCCACACCCTGAAAAGAAACGAGTTGAGGATTAAAGGAGGAGAGGCATGGGCTTCAACTATCAATTGCAAAAAAGAATGCATGTACATTTTAGAAATAGGCAACAGACACAGGGTTTTTAATGAAAAAATATATTTTTCTTTTGATTAAGCATCACAGGGAGTCCTCAGGCATTGTTCAGATATGCGTTTTTGGCTTTTCATGAAAAGCAAGAGAAGGGAACATACCAGAGGGATTCAAATAATATTGACTCAAAAGGCAACATGTGGGCGTCAAAGTATATATAAATAGTAGTCCTTTATTTCAGACCCAATGGATCTATATCACAATTAATATAAACAGCACAGTTAAAAAGAACAGTCAAAAACAAACAAAATACAAAACCTAAATATAATGTATGCATAGTTGTACGTCAACAACATCAGACAGTCATGTCAATTTAGGTTATTTGCTTATTTTATTTCTGTTCTGTTTCAAATGTAAATGAATCACTACTGTATACAGCGTATTGTCTGCAGCCTGGATTTAAACTGCAGTTGACAGAATTCATATGCATTGCGCATCATAAATCATGTATGACCAATGTACTTCCACTAATACTGTATCTGTGCTGTGGTACAGTCTATACATACTTTATATTCAACTAACCGTCTGAGTCTTTGTTAACCAGTGGGTTGCCTGAAACAAGCTGTATGTAATCAAACACATGTTACTACTAAGGTAAGAGTTAAGTAAGCGGGTAGATAATCGTGTAACGTTATATCTATAAGTTAGTCGGATAACGCTAGCACCTGCTAGCTAGCGTTAGTTAGCTAAACTAATGCGATGAACTCGTCAGCGGCTGAGCTTATTTTATTAGAAACGCTAAAAAAACAAAAAGCACACCTTTCTACGTGCCGGAAAAACAAAAATAACGCATTGCTTTGCTTCCCGAGAACATGACGTTAAAGCTTTGAGAGAACTCACCATCAGTCGAACAGGAACGCTTCCTCTGTATCCTAGAGACGAGGCTTCTTCTGTGGTTTGTTGCGTACATGTCATTTAGATCAAAATGGGTATTGCCACCTAGCGTGTGGAGGTAGGACCTGTTTTCTATCCAATACTGTTACACATTGATTTTAACTGCAGGGATTTTCATTTTGACAAAACATACATTTATGATTATTATGATGTGGATGTATGCTTACTGCTTTATATCTCATTTTAGATGTTTATATGAACAAGTCCCTGTGTGGACCATGTATGGAGCATGGACTGGTGGCTGGAGAGGCAGTTTCTCTTCTGGGCACCACCAAGCTGCCTGTGAGCAAGACACAAAACCCCCAACTACTCAGGGCACTTGTCACTGAGCTCCAACATTTCTCCTTAATTGCATGTATAAATCCTGACTGTGCATGTGTGTATTTCAGACCTGTGTGTGTAACATGTATAATAATAACCCACAATCCTCTTCACAGCATATTTGGGCAAGAGGGTCAAAGTTCAAGGTGCAATTTTATGACAAAGTAGTCTTGTCCATACTGCATAGAATACATACTTGGTAAGGGCAGCTGCAGTACGTACTAAAACTAAACAGAAAAAGTAAGTGATTTGGAATGCAGCATTGGTTAGAACAAAGCCACTGTTAATGTCATTATTAATGTAAACAAGTCAAAATATCTTTAAAAAGCTTTTTTCCACTAAGCATGTTACCATGCCTATTACATACATATGTGTACATACATACACATACATATTCAGTATATTCTGTTTGCAGATATATTTAATATCCTTTGTTGAGTTCAGAGCTGATAACCATTACACCCGATTTTTAATATTTGTAACATTTGTATATGTGTTTGTATATGTAATATTTGTATATGTGCTGCCTGCTTTGTTTAATTGATCCATCTTGTTGTTTATATGTTATTTGTCTCCCTTGTAAAATAAATCTTTTTCGCACTGGGACTTCCTCAGAAATAAATAAAGCTTCATTTTCCCAACACATAAATGTGCTATGGCCAAAAGATCAGCTTCCAGAATTACAACACAGGCATAAGTCAGCAAATTTAAGAAATAGTATATATTTCTACATGTCTCGGACAGAGGTCATGTCGTGCACCCACTCCCCTGCCCATCCCCCTGCCCCCTCTTTCCTTCTGTCTCCTCCCTCCTTCTGTACAGTATCTCTATGCATCCCTGGTACCTCAAGGTGAACGGGGCGGGGCCGGAACTTGATCTCCGTGTTGCTGCAGAAACCACATCCCAAGTTTCTAAATCAGGCAACATCATCTATACATAGATGATATGAGACAGTTCTGCAGCTACTGCCAGATGTACAGATACACACACACATACAGAGCTGTCCACTCTGGATGTAAATGTCCTCTATTGCTGAACTCTCACTATGCTAACGAGCCTTTAAAAAGCCATGTCACTACACTAATTAATATGTATTAGTGGCCCGGTGAGGGTGACCTGTAGGGATGGGACAGAGGTCACAAGAGGTGGGGTGTGAAATAAGCACCCATGCTCCCTTGAGACCTGAATGGACAGAAAAGATCACATTCACAAGGAACACACACACACAGAGGGAAGCAGCACAAGATGACCGAGCTACAGTTGCACCTATCCCAATCCCATCTGGTCCTACTCTCCCTCTCTCTGGCTCTGTCTGAATCCAGCTTTCGTACGCCTGCACTCTTCTTCTTGATGTCTAAGAAGTGGTGATACAAAAACTCTTCCCTGCCTCATTGTTTTTACTCCGCCTCTTCTGGTCCTGTCATCCTTTATCCTCCTCCTCCACCTCAACCTCTCTGTAAGGAAAAGGAGTACCTGTGAGTCTGGGCATTGCTGCTGGGAGGACTGAATACAGGTATGTCTCTGGATTCTTTTTTTTTCCCTTCTGGTTCATCACTCAAAAGTACTTTGATTTAATTCTCTCTCGACCAAACTCAGTGTAAAGTAACTGTGCGCAAACCCATGAATGCAGAGAAATAGTATTAATCAGGTCTGCGCAGGTCATTCTGTTGTTTACAGTCCGAGGTACAACGGCACAATCATGGGTAATTTATTAGCTTGTGACTCTAATTTCAGTGATTTTCTTTCGCTTGTGACGAAAGATTTGCGTATTCTGAAGGTTGAGAAAATGTCCAATGTCAAGCTAAAAACAAGGCTTTCTAAAGTTGCCATTTTTAGGTTAAGTGCTGAAACGTTGCAGTGACACTTCATTGCTTATAATGTAGAGCATTTGTTACCTTGTTGGATCAGGTGTAGAAAGAGTTTTAGCCGCATTAATAGCTGAAGTTGTGGAACCATATGGTGTGGATACTGAGTCATTCATTATCCCCTCTGCAGCAAACATGAGACTGTTTATATATATATATGCAAGAAAAATATTGCATTTACATATACACATTTTTTGGGCATCATTCAGGTTCCTTTGGATGTACCTTGAAATCTCCTGTTAGCTCCTGCAGCTGATTGTGTATCAGTGGTGGCTTCTGGTTGAGTGCCTGTCTTTTCAGAAAATGCAGGCATAAACCGAGATCAGTGTCCGCCTGGGTGTGAGCTCACATCTGCTGACTCAACCTCCGATACTCAATACCTGTGAAGTCTGCAGAATAGAACATATCATATCAAAACATTTCTGCACTTGGGAGTCAGTCAAGTCGTGGCAGTGGAACTTTTCTCTCATATACTGAGCTTGACCTTGGCTCGTGAATCTCACCTTTGGCAGCTCACCGTGGAACAGCAGCGGTCCACGCGTGACGCCTCAACTTCACTTGTACCCTTTGTCTCTGCCGTCCCTCTCCCCTTCATGTCAGCAGGTTCGGCAGACACAGCTGCTTGCATATCCTGTGGACAACTGTTAGTGCCAGGCCAGCAGAAACAGGAGAAGCAGTTTGACACTAATGGTCATATGGTGTATTTAGGCCGATTATTGCTACAAATACACTTGATCAATAGCATTAATGGAAACTCTGCTCTGATGTGTGTATGTGGTCAGTTTGGATGGTTCCTCAAATTAGATTTATTACAGGGGTACCTATTTCTGTTTTGAAATGCAATGTCCCATTTATTGCACATGTTATTTCAGGGCTTTTTCTGTATTTCTCTTCCAGTTAAATTCTGGATCTATTGTCACTCCTCAAATAATGACTGGGAACCGTCGAGCTGCCCCTGCTGCACCAGGAACCCCCGCTACCCCGAACCACTTGCCAAATGCAACAATCACCCCAGGCCAAAAACAATCTGGCAGACACAGTCCTAATAAGTTCATGAGCGAAGTGCACAGCACCCACAGTGAGTTAGAAACCTAAGTCATTCTCCATCCCTGTGGCCCATTAGGCGGGCTCGATGTAACATTCATTTATGCAATCATGCTGATGAATTAAGGTACAGCCATTCAAAACTGCCTCTTTAAAGATATTTGGGTCAAGCACAAGAGTCAGGAGATTTTTGATGAAGCATGTGAAGCATCAAAGTGATATTTCATACTGCACGGCAATTTGGGAGAATACAATTGCTGTAGCTCTGTCTTTTTTAAAGACTATAAATAAGATAATTATCTGCATTTCTGTTATCATTATAGGGCTGGGCTCAGGCAGCTAAAATAAAAGGCTGGCAAATTATCCTCAGGAAGTATAGCACTGACTTGTTTTCATGATTGTGTGACTAAATGAGGAACTTTCACACTTCAAAAAAGGCTCAAATGGGATAAATATGCACTTTTGTTCGGGTACTTTTAAAAATGCATATGGGTCAGTTTTCTTGCTTGTAAAAGTGCATTATCTGTTTCTGTTGTGTGGAAGTTATTCCTTTTCATTAGTTCCGACGTGCCAGAGTTGTATAAGATAAAAGAGATAAGTGAGACTTTAGCGTCACATGTCTATATACAGTAAGTTGGGAGGAAAAAAATTCAAAATGTTTCCCTGGTCCCGGTGCAAAAAAGGTGCAAACAATAACAAATAACAAAACAGTTACAGCACAAGCTAGAAGACAAAGTACAGACATATACTGCAAAAAAATAAAAATACAAGTAGTGTAAGTAAAAAATACAGGTAGTGGAAATTAATATAAAAAGTTTAAGTGCAGCAAGCAGTAAAAGTAGTTCCCGGAGGATATTTATGTAATAAGGTGCAAGATGTCCAATCCTAAGTAAGTGAGGCAGGGTGTATGCATACTGCTTGTAATGCTAAGTGCATGTGTAATGGAGAATCAAAACCGCAAGTCATAAAAAATGTCATTGTATATTTTGAATATGTCATTTGATCACAGTCATATATTACTTCAAAGATGCTTTTGGAACAAGCAGAATACAAATGATATGGACATATGATAACACTTTACAATACTGTAATCCAGTATAACACCAGCTCAAAAAGACTTGAGTCAGCATCTCTCTAACAATGGCATTTATTACTGGAGTACTGGATTACATTGCATATTTCTATGTATGTGTGTTTGTGTTTTATATGGATTTGCAGTGCCATCATGGGCCGTTGCTGCCCTTTGCATCGTGAGTTTGTGCGTAGTGCTGTCATGTGCTGTGTGTGTGTGGAAGAAGTGCTTGAAAAAGAAGGACAAGGACAAGGACAAGGACAAAGACAAGGACAAGAAAAAGGGGAAAGAGAAGAGCAACGCAGGCTTTGACACTGAAATGGAGGGAGGTTACAGCGGGGTAGGCACACACACAAACAAGCACACAAAGTCTCCCCCTGCAGATGTATTGTCCTTGCAATGTATCCTGAGTCCTGATGTCCAGGTCACCCATAGAGTGGTAAATCTGTCAATGTGTGTGAGGACTAACGGAGGTTTTACACATTGCTCATATTGTAGTAAATGTTGAGGTCTGAGATGAGTCGTTTCTTCACGGATGCAGTTCACATTTAAACACACTGATGGTGTAAAAATTGCCTTTAAATAATAAACAAACTTTAGGTAACATTACCTTCGTTTAATTGCTATGTAATGCTATACAATGAGCTATAACACAGCACAAATAGCTGCTCCACAAGTTGTGAGACTGAAGGTCTTCACTGATTACTTATAAAGCTATATTTATTACCTGCATGTGAGCTGTGTGTGTGTGTGTGTGTGTGTGTGTGTGTGTGTGTGTGTGTGTGTGTGTGTGTGTGTGTGTGTGTGTGTGTGTGTGCAGCCGCTGAAAGATGAAGGTAACAAAGAAACAGAGCTGTTAGATAATGAGCCTAAGGAGGAAGAGAAGCTGGGCCGGCTGCATTTCACATTAGACTACAACTTCACAGAAAATACGGTAAGATACTGCTATTCACTATGCCCGATTTTTGCCCACCATCTGCCAACCCTAAAATGTCACAATGTTCTCTTCTCTGTCTATTAGCCAGATTCTCATCTCTTGTGATTACTTTCTTTTGCTGTCACATTCTAGCTGATAGTCGGCATCTTGCAGGCTGCTGAACTTCCCGCAATGGATGTGGGTGGTAGTTCTGACCCTTATGTTAAACTTTATCTACTCCCGGACAAAAAGAAAAAGTTTGAAACCAAAGTTCACAGGAAGACCCTTGAACCCAACTTCAATGAGACTTTCACATTTAAGGTAAATTCATGATCCCAGATAAAAACAATCAAAGTAATTGTTTATCCTGAGGGGGTTGCATGATGTGTTTCAAATGACTGTCTTCAACGTGTGCTCTGTAGATACCATACACGGAGCTAGGTGGGAAGACACTGGTGATGACCGTGTACGACTTCGACCGTTTCTCAAAACACGATGCCATCGGAGCTGTGAAGATACTGATGAGCAGCGTGGACTTCAGCCAGTCTCAGCAGGAGTGGAGGGATCTGCAGAAGGCAGAGAAGGAGGAGGTGGGTGCACACTGTGAGATGGGGAGAGGAGCTGAACTTGACAGAAGTGATTTACAAACTTGAATACGATTAAAAAAAAGTATCCTGCTTTTGGATTGTTGAAAACTGTTATTCAGTGTGAAGCACACATTTACACAGGGTTTTCCTATTAACCAATGATGTGTCTCTTGTGATATTTGCACTTAATTTCAAAGCCAGGAGTAGTGCACAGAGTAGTCACCCCCGTCTCTGAGGTAGACCACAGACTAGTGTCTTATTCTATTTTAGCATGTTTAATTTCTTATTCTCTATAATAACTGTTTTTAAATGTGTTTAATGTTTAATGTAAAGCATTTTGAATTGCCCTGTTGCTGTTTAAACAAACTTGCCTCGCTTCATTGCGCTGTTGATATTTCAGCTTATATATTATATTATGTAATAGTAAAGCAATACTAATATTTAAGACAATTCCGTCCAACATAATGCTCACTTCTTTCTCTCTGTATTAGAGTGAGCGGCTTGGAGACATATGTTTGTCCTTGAGGTATGTGCCTACAGCAGGGAAGCTGACGGTGGTGATTTTGGAGGCCAAAAACCTGAAGAAAATGGATGTGGGTGGATTATCAGGTGAATCAAGCAGCAAAAAATAGATTCATATTACTTTTAATTTGCAGCTCCATGTCAGGTTACTAATGTGCTGGGGTTTTTCAGTACTGACAACTTCTGTGCCACAATAGAGTAACACTTTTTGATCATATTAAACTTTATAGTAATAAGAAATGTAACTATAAGAAATGTAACTATATCTTAATACTTTTAATAATACTACAGGTGCACCCTGAATCGTCGAAATTTGTTAGCTCAGGTTGTCTATCTAACTACATTGACAGTGGTGTGTCCACTTTCACACAGTTTTCTAATTTGGGGGAAACTGTCAGGAGCTGCTACTACAATAGATGTAGGCGTGTTTCACTGATGGAGTTACTGCAGTGCAAGGCGATTGGTCTGTTGCTTTGACATAAAACCTCTCTGTTCTCTCTTTCAGACCCTTATGTGAAGATCC
Organism: Echiichthys vipera; assembly: GCF_963691815.1. Taxonomy (NCBI): domain Eukaryota; kingdom Metazoa; phylum Chordata; class Actinopteri; order Perciformes; family Trachinidae; genus Echiichthys; species Echiichthys vipera. Next base: position 10,880,374 of record NC_139832.1, on the reverse strand, counting down.
ACTTAATGCAGAATGGGAAAAGACTCAAGAAAAAGAAAACGACGACAAAGAAGAATACTTTAAACCCTTACTACAACGAGTCTTTCAGCTTTGAAGTGCCATGTGAACAGCTAGAGGTACGTACAGCCTATTTGTTCACACACAAACACACACACAGATGCAATTTATAGAAATAGAAATGCATGAAGTTTCTTTGTGTGTATTTTCATTTTCAGAAGGTGCAGATAGCAGCGACTGTGTTGGACTATGATAAGATTGGGAAGAATGATGCCATCGGGAAGGTGCTGCTGAGCGGTAACAGCACTGGGACGGAGCAACGCCACTGGGAAGACATGTTGGCAAACCCCCGGAGGCCAATAGCCCAATGGCATAGCCTCAAACCAGAGGATGAAATCAATGCTCTAATTTCGAACAAGAAATAAAATCATGACCTCAGTGGGCCATGATCTTGCAGCATTTACCTCAAATACTTCCAATGTGTGTTCCTCACTCTCACCAAATTCATCAAAAGACCTTTAAGATACCTAACTAAAAGTAAATATACCAAGTAATATCCTGTTTTACCCATGACACTATCAAAGTCACTCATATGAAAATATGAACCTTCTTCTAGCAGTAATTCCCTCCTCCTGCTTCTATCTAAACCTCTGCAAAGAGTTTTTTAACAAAGATGCATCACTAAGTACACTGTCATTGAACCAGAAGACGTCTTTTTGAACGTGTGTTTTTCTTCTGTTCTGTTCAAAAATATGTACGCATGATTAACCTGCAGGGGGAGACAATCTAAAGGCTTATGGACTGAGATTCTCATGACTACTATTATGTTTCTACTTTACATTCATTATATTCACTGTTGGCTTTTGCTAGTTAAATCATTAATGTAGGCTACTCCCCATTTCCATGTAATCCCGTTGCAACATCTTGCAATAGTTACTTATAACATCTAAGAGAGTAAACTTGTTATGGTGTTGGAGTACAGCACAGAATGAAAGAAAAGTTTTTTGTTTTTTTTATCAGCATCTAGACATCTATTGGGAGGAGGCCTCAGGGAAGACCAAGGACTAGGTGGAGAGATTATATCTCCACACTGGCCTGGGAACGCCTCGGGATCCCCCAGTTAGAGCTGGTTAATGTGGCCCGGGAATCGGAATTTTGGGGTCCCCTGCTAAAGCTGCTGCCCCAGGGACACAACCCCGGATAAGCGGATGAAGATGAGATGAGATGAGATGAGATGAGATCTAGACATCTAGCATCACAGCCAAAGTGAAAAAACAAGCCAGAGTCACAAGAATATGATCAAATATGTATTTCTGTCTTGGTCTTCTCTGTTAGAAATTTGTATCCACGTTATTGCCAATGTGACACTTTATTTCTGAGTTTACTTGATATTATATGAAATAACTGTCCTTGTCTGTGAACCTAATTGAAACAATTATACAACAGTTTTTAACGTCTTGTGCATATAAAGAAATACCTACAATTACAAACCGTATCAGGGGGACTAATAAGATTGTAATAAGAAAAACAATGAAATAAATAAATTCATAACATTTCCGTTTCTTCTTTCTTGAATAAAAAAAGACAGTCATGACGTCATCATCAACAGCAAGTCAGCCATTTTTGGAGGATAAGGTGAAGAGTGTCATCACCTGGATGTTACTGTAAGTGTCTAAAATGATTGCTAAACCACACAACAATACAGTAAGCGGGAATCTAAACACAAAATGTAGTATATCTACCATACAATCAGACAAACAGATAGGCTCACGCGGCCTGTGAATGTTCTCATTCCTCCAGGTCATCGTTATCCCCAAAGCAATTTCAGTCAAAAGCGACTGGACTGGTATTTGTCTAGGAAGAGGTTTCACCTCTCATCCAAGAGGCTTCATCAGTTCATGCACGCATCTGACCAGGCTGGGACTGGTCCAGGACCAGGACCAGGACCAGACTGGGACTGGTCCAACTATCTGGTGTGAGATCCAGGTATTTAACCTCTCACATCATCGGCCTTGTGAGAGGTTAAATACCTGGACTTCCTAGACAAATAACCAGTCCAGTTGCTTTTGACTGAAATTGCTTTGAAGACAGGCTAACGTTTCCAAGGCATGATTAGCCTACGTTCTTGTTGGCATTCAGTTAGCTAGCATAACATTAGCTGGCTTACCGTTTGTCCTGAAGATTGCGGTACACAATTTACTTTTAAATCTGGAGGTCGTGTTCAAAGTAAAAGATGCTTACAGGTGTAACCAGACAGGTGGAAATCGGTGTAATGTTAATGGGTTCACATTCTGTGTCCCGATCGGTATCATTAATAACTAACTTTTCGTATATGGATTTGCCTTTCGCGGGTACCTTATACATTTCTTCACGTTTGACAGTTGACAAATGGCCACCGGTCAAGGCCAATGGAAGGAGGCTGGGACATAGACATAAAGAGTAGACGCCTCATCGAACGTTGGGCCTATTGGCGCTGACGAGCGTTGGGGCCGCCATCTTGGACCGGTCGCCCGCTCCACTCAGTGTAAGGACAGGACACGGTTCAGCGTATTTTAATATTCATAGTGGGATTAACAGTAATAGAATATTCTGATATATGATATATATATATATATATATATATTTATATATATTTATATATTATTTATATGTCTATGGGCTGGGACACTGGATTTATATATATTTATATATTCTTTATGGGCTGGGACACCAAAAAAAATAAATGTCTGAGCTTCCGGGTATGTATGACACATGCGCAGTAACATCTTATCGGCATTTGAAGAGCAATTAAAAGTATTTTGTTTAAGAGTCGTGACTTTGTTCTGGAAAGGCACTGTATTTGTGTAATTAATAATAAAGATGTAAAAAAAAAAAAAAAAAGAACCCGGGCGGACCCCACCACTTTATTTCTGGCGCCATCTGTGGGGGCTAAAAGTCTACGACGCAGCGGCCACAGGTTCGAAACCAACCTGCGGCCCTTTCCTGCATGTCGTCCCCTCTCTTTCTCTCCCCCGTTTCCTGTCACTCTTCGCCTGTCCTGATAAATAAACCCACAAAAAAACACCACCACCGCTTATTTCCACGTCAAAAGGGTCAGACCCAGGTCATGTGGTGTGTGTGAGTTATAAATTGAACCGGAGCTTTAGAGGTGACAAACCTCCGTGCGGGCTCTCTCACGCAGACCGCAGAGGCGAGTAACCAAGCCGGGCTGCTGCTGGCAGAGGATGCTGGAGTGACAGACAGAGCAGTGCTGGCTTACCTGCCCACACAGGTGTGTAGGCTACTCGTCATCTGCTCAAAGGGGGCTGTCGCCACCAGGAAGGTTTTTACAGGCACGACCAAGCATCGTCCCGGTGCTACCAAAACATCCCAAAGCCTTTCCTCCCGGGACCACTGAGATGCACCGTTAACGTTTCGGCGGAACTTCCTTTCGGACTCTGAGATGAACTTAAAGTGGACAGTGAAACGATTTCTTCTTATGTCGTTTTCAATCTCCCACTTGCTGTTACTTGAGGGTGAGTAACTTCTCCAAAATGGTATAATAGTTTCCTACGCAAATATGAATGTGAACTACATTTAACAACATTATGCATATTCAATTTAGATTATTTCTACTATTAAGTATTAAAAGACCCTTTCTATTTCAAATTATTTTACACTATTTGACTAATATATTATTCTGTTTATCTATATTATTTGTTAGAGCTTTTTTGCATTTGTAAAAGCATATATCACATCATAAAGCATATGTTTTATAAAACTACATTGTTGAGTCCTAACATGGCATGTAATTGCTCAATTATTACAAAAATGACACAGATGTTAATCGATAACTACAAATCTTTCTTAAAGGATACCTCTGGATCTACTTTTGGCTACATTATAAAGATGGTTTTATTATAGATAAATTACTGATACCTTGTAATGTTAATTGTATAACTTTGTGTTTAGGAGCTCAGAGCCGACTTCCAGTAGCAGAAGGAAGACTACAGAGGTAAATCAAAGGAGTGAAAATGAAAGAAATTATTTTCTGACATTAATAGTGTGGCTGAAAAGTAATGTTAAGGGGGAAACATTTCACAGGTGGTTCTCACAATTTTATAGCCTGAAAGTGATGAATGCATTACTTTCTGTCTCTGTCATTGGAGTGTGTGACAGAGACAGCTTATGAGTGAGTGAGTGTGTGTGTGTGTGTGTGTGTGTGTGTGTGTGTGTGTGTGTGTGTGTGTGTGTGTGTGTGTGTGTGTGTGTGTGTGTGTGTGTGTGTGTGTGTGTGTGTGTGTGTGTGTGCACTTGCGCGTGTGAGGGTTCAGTAAAGAGTAGTTTGGAGTCTGAATTCAAGTGGTGTAAAGTGCACTTAAGTCTCCCCTCTGACTGTTTCTTCCCACTAATGTGCATGTTTGTGTGTGTGCAGAAGGGCTAATGCACTTCGGAGGAAACGGGATCTCCTCGGGGAGGAGGTTGGTACACTACACCTAAGAGAACCAGAGGAGGTCAGGGCACCCACATGCACACAACACCCTAACAGGCACAAAGCTGTCTTTGTAGAGAATGAGACACTCACCAACACGTATACTTTCTCCCACTCAACCTGACGCAACTTTTAACTTACATCAGCAGGTCACCAACTGTGCAGCACTGTGTCACTGATGCTGTTAAAGCTTGAGAATGATTTAAGGAACTACTCCAACTGTTTTTTGTCCATTGTTTTCCAAGACATACAGACCGCTGCTGTCGGAGGGTACTCTGTCGCGCGGCATTTTACACAACTACACAGCCAGAGATTCCTCTTCAGGTAAATAGTGCTACTTCTCAAGCAACCTTAAATGTATTCCCAGAAGCTTAAAACTATCATTACCCAGCTGGACTGGGATAGGTGAACTTGAGTTTGTTCCTATCTTTTCCCAGAATATTGCGGCTGCCTCAATGGTGGCTGGTGTCAGGAGGGCGGTGTGTGTGACTGTGCTCAGTTCCAGGCACTGGGAGACCGCTGCCAGATCAGTGAGTAATACACACACACACAGACACACACACGCACACACACACCTATCTGTCTTCCTTTCGTGTCTGATCAGATTTGTTAGAGTATCATCCACAAGGCAACTTTATTGTTGATTGAAGTACTTTACCTGGTTTGCAGGCTTACAACTGTTTAATAACAGTACACAGTATATGGTGACACACTTAGTTATACCGGTCTGTGTATGAGATTGTTCGCGAGTGCATGCATCAGACTCAACAATCATTCAACAAAGGTTAATTACATGCATCCACTCCAGTATTAATTATAAGATTTCCCCAGATCTCTCTCTCTCTCTTTCTCTTTCTTTGTTGATACAAATCCACCAGCCTCCAATCAGTCACTCTCTCCCTAACTCGCTCTCTTACACACACACACCCACACACACACACACACACACACACACACACACACACACACACACACACACACACACACACACACACGCACACTAACACACGCACACACACACACACACTTTACTCCCTACAGCAGCAGATATAAAATCGCTTACACTAAGGTAATAGGGTAAGTGCTGAGTGATGGAGTTTCTGGTTTCTATATTCTGAACAGACTCATTATATAGTATATCAGGAGATCTGTTCCAATTATTTTAAAGACAATTTTCATTTCAACAAACTAATTTAGTGTTGACACACATGTTGGAAACGTATAGTTCCAGAGGGACCTGTAACTCAACTGAGGATTGAAATGAAATGCTAAATTTCTGTATTAGGGAGAAAGATGATATACATTAAGCATGCATCAAGTGAAACAGTAGCATTTGAAGTGGGCGATAATAACCAGGTTCCTAAAAATTAATCATAAGAGCCTCATCCAAATCAAATGATCAAGCATCTCAGCTTTAATGTACATTTTGAAGCTGAGGATAACAGAGCTGATGCCACTGAACTCCTGTTCTAAAAATATTAAATACGATTGTTAAATGGTGTTGATTGAAACATGGGTATCTTGTAATTAACATATGTAAAGAACCATTTACAAAATGCGCAATTTTGGATTCCCATCAGCATGACAAGCCACTCGCTGATAAGATTAGTGGATGTGACTCACTGTCACCAGCCCCCACCCCCTCAGATATTGAGCAGTATCTTGGCACGACCAGCTGTGGGGATTTCCTGTAACAAAGGGCTTTTTTAGAAAATTTAGGTGTTAATTTTCCACTGCTTAGTTTAATAAAATGAAACATGATGAAATATATAAAAATGATTAAAGGATGTATGACTTACCCTCTCAGTTAAACAAAGTGTCAATTGCTGCTGAAATTCATTTGTGTCACCACATGAAACTGATCCGTTTCATCATCAGAATCTTGTCTGATTGAATCGCCCATTTCCCCTCTCAGTACCTAACCAGGGCCAGGATAGAGATGGGATCTGCAGGTCGTGGGGTCAGCACCACTACGAAACATTTGATGGCATCTACTTCTATTTCCCTGGAACCTGCTCTTATATTCTGGCCCAGGACTGCCACTCAGTTTCACCACAGTACACGGTGTGGGTAAGAGCATACAGATCAAAATTTCCCAGTACAATATTTAACCAGAATTGAACCTGTATGCCTCAGGGTAGCATGACTTTCTTGCAATAACACCATGTTTAGAGTCAATCTAAAATAATACAAAAGTCATAATGATTAAGAAGCTAGAATACAGTGGTATTGCAAGGTATATTTTAGATTTTTTTCCAGTCTTTTTGAGTTTTCTTGGTTATCTCATTGCATTTTAAACTCATATTAAACAGCTGATTTTTTTTAGACCTCAATGGATCAGTCTGGTTATATTGTATAGTTCTTATATTGTTGTTAGTTTTGATGTTTTTATGCAATCTGTTAACGATTACAAACATATATGTACATGTTTTTATATCACCAGCCTTATCCTTTATGCTTATAAATAATGCTGTATCATTCATTATTCCAACTTTTGTAAAACTGTTGGCTTCAGCTGACTAAGTTATTTCTGACTCTGTCTATCCCTTGCATTGACTGTCATATATTGGTTAGTAATCATAGCTTAAGTAAATTGAGTTGTTGCAGCAATTCACAGGGCATACCACAACAGTTATTTGTGGCAGCATTATTACCAGACGGGTGAGTTTTGTTAGAATGCTAGCTCAGGTTACAGGCTGTGGCTAATCCTTGTTAATACATTTCCATGCTTGTCCCTCTGTGACCCTTTCTTTTATCTTGTCCTATCATCTTTCTTGTCTCAGATCCACAACAGCAGAGTGTGTGAGGGAAGTGTTTATTCATGCCCAAGAGCGCTCAGTCTGTTCTTCCCAAATGAGGATGAGATCCACATCTCTGGATATCAGGTCCACCAGGGAGGTCGCAGGTGTGTGTGTGTGTGTGTGTGTGTGTGTGTGTGTGTGTGTGTGTGTGTGTGTGTGTGTGTGTGTGTGTGTGTGTGTGTGTGTGTGTGTGTGTGTGTGTGTGTGTGTGTGTGTGTGTGTGTGTGTGTGTGTGAGTGAGTGTGTGTGTGTGTGTGTGTGTGTGTGTGTGTGTGAAAAACAACTCACCACCCCATCCACACCCACCATTACAGTATGAACATGACAAAAAGCTCACTTTCTCTGTCACTCTCTTTGCATGTCTGTCTTTGAAATGTCAGGTTAAGTCTGCCTCAGACTGTAGGCGGTGTGTTTATTGAGCGACTGGCCGATTACCTGCTGGTGAAGAGTGTGTTTGGCTTCTCTTTGGCTTGGGATGGCGGCTCAGGCGTCTATCTGAAGATGAGCGAGGAGCACCAGGGTGCACCCTGTGGCCTCTGTGGGAACTTCAACCACCTCGCTGGCGATGACCTCACCACGTCCCGTGGTAAGACCGGCCTGACTGCCTCTTATCCCTTCTCTCGACACCCACTCACCTCAATTATTATTATTATACACTCAACACTGATTCTGCACAATTATAGCGGTGGGATCTGGCGGGACCAGAGTGGAAGGATGGGGGGGACCGATAGTTTGGGTTTGAATGGCTGGAAGGAGATAAAATCCTTCCTCAGATGACCAGTAATATGAACTGCGGTCCTGTACTTGTTTGAGAAGAGAGCTGTCCAGCAGAGTGAGGATGAGCTCAGAGAAAGAGAGTAAACAAGTGGAAAAGCTCAGTCTATAAAATAAACACTGTTTTAATCAGATCTCTTCTTATTCTGTTTTATGATTAATGCAAATGTGTTTGTTGACAATAACAAAAATAAATGGTTGTGTTCATGTTTGAATGGTACATTCATGTACGTGTGTCGGTTGTGTGTGTTAGGCATTCAGACAGATGAGCCTGCAGTGTTTGCTAACAGCTGGGCAGTGGACCTGCCTCATGAGAGAGCCTGTCCCTCAGTAGACCTCGACTTCAATGGGCCCTGCCACTCTGAGTCAGACATGGATGTAAGAACCACTGAAGCAGTCTTTCTATTCAGTATTACTATTGGCATACACTCAATTGTATGCAACCACAGTACACCATATAAATATTTTTACTGCTTGGCAGAAAAATAAAACAAGCAAAGTAAGCTTTTTTATGATTAAATCTTAAAACTGTTGAGATTTGAAGAATATGGCCTTTGTGTGTTATATCACTGCATCAGTACTGTTTTTTGCTGTACCTAAGTGTATTATAGTATGTGTATTATATACATACTATGTGAATGTGTGCAGGATGCCATAGAGAAATGCAGTGCACTTCTCTTCTTCCCATTTCTGTCCTGTCATGAAAACATTGACCCAAATCCCTTCGTGGCCAGCTGTGTGTCTGACCTCTGTGTGTAAGTCCAAACACTTGCTACTGATTATGGATACCTCTATTGTTATCGGTGCCCAGACACAGTATAAACTAGCTAAAGTATAGGCTTCAGTTGTGGAGACTCATTTTTTTCCTCTTTTCAGATCTGATGACGAGGAAACTTTTTGCCGTGCCTTGGTTGAGTACACCCGAGCCTGCTCACATGTCGGATATCCAGTAAGGGAGTGGAGAGACAGCTTCCCTTCTTGTAGTAAGTTACCACATACATTTATATAAGGTCAACATGCATTCCATGGTCGTGCTCTGTAATCTGACTTTGTGTGAAAATTACTTGTGTTTTATCTGTAGATGATGGCTGTGAGGAGAGTTTTGTATACAGAGACTGTATCAGTTGCTGTCCACCCACCTGTACATTTGAGAAAGAGTGTCTGGGAACCAACTTGCATTGTCTGGATGGGTGCTACTGCCCTGATGGTATTTAATTAACTTTCTTATTTCTATTAAATTGTGTTTAATGAATTGACCTCTAAACTTTGCAATCCTCTTTCCCACAGGTCTTATCCTTCAAAATGGAACATGTATCGCTGTTTCTCAATGTCCATGTGTTTACCATGGTACATCATATGTACAAGGACATGTGCTTCAACAAGGATGTAGTGTTTGGTAAGTGTTATCATTAGTGAGTGTATGCTGTAGCTTTGCCAGTGTGCTGTTAAACATACTGTATGTTCTTTGTTAGCGTGTGCCAGGGAGGAGTTTGGAACTGCACTGAGAACAACTGCACAGGTGAGTTTACGCTGTAGGAACAATAACTGAAGGGGAAGCTGTTCATTCAGATGAATTACCGCACCTCTTCTCCCTTCTTAGCGGAGTGTTTGGTGGTAGGTGACGTGTTTGTGACGACATTTGACGGTAGAATGTTCCTCCAGCCAGGCGCGTGTCAGTACGTCCTGGCAAAGAGCCGCAGCAGCAGATTCAGCGTTACACTGCAATATACTACCTGTGCAGAGGTAGCGTGCATGATTACTTGCATACACACTCGCTCACTCAAGCATGCAGTTTTCTTTCTACATAGTTATAACGATATGCTCTGCGTGTCTACAGCAACAGGTGTGTGTTCAGTCGGTGACAGTGGTGTTGGATGAAGATGTGAGTCGTCAGATCACTTTGACCAGAGAGGGGGAGGTAATAATTGGTGTCAACCCGGCGCCAGTCCTGCCCTATGTTGATGGTAGGAGACGCAAAAGCTCTTTGATATACAGCAAGTATATATAGCATATCAAATGCAGTCTGATCACAATGAAATCATTCTCTTACTTCTCT
>NC_139832.1:10800275-10862775 GCF_963691815.1 Echiichthys vipera | reverse complement strand
ATTCACACAAATACACGTTACTGGTCTTTGTTTTTTGGGTAAACTTAACCTCATTCGCTTCTTTTTCAAAGGTGTCCCTGTGGTGTCCCTGGAGTCTGCAGAGAGACCAAACTATTTCCTTGTCGTGTCAGGACGCAGCCATTTTCAGTTGGAACGCTGGAGTCGAGGGCCAGAGTTTAGTCGCAGGGCAACCTTTATCCAGCACCAGGGGCTGTTTCTGCCAGGTCACACCTCGTTCGAGCTTGTCGGCCAACCTGGAATCTTTCTGACACTGACACGCACCGCTGCACGTGCTCAGAGATATGACACATCAGAGGGCTTCAAAGCCAGCAGCAGCTTCACACTGGAGGGTCAGAAACACAAGCATGTTCCCAACACACATACACGTGTTTACATACACACAAAAACTAATCAGGTGTTTTTCCTCCCCTTCTGGCAGAGAGCAGTTTTGTGATACCTTACCGTATGATGTGTGAGTGGCGCTACCAGGCCTGCGCTAGCCCTTGTGTCCAAACATGCAGTGACCCAGATGCCACCCGCTGCCATTTCCTGCCTCCGTAAGAGGCTTGGCTCATTAGAAGCACTCATTTTACAGCAAGTATAATCAATTCTTAGCACAGGTGCTGAAATAGTTTCTGTATGTTGCAGTGTGGAGGGCTGCTTCCCACGATGTCCCAAGAACATGGTCCTAGATGAAGTCACTAGAAGATGTGTCTACATAGAGGACTGTGAGTACGATGGATGAGTGTTTTGTCTTAAAACTGCCATAGAAAGGTTATGGTTTTCTGATGCATAAGTATATTATGTACTTGTTTTACTTTAAAATTGATACAATATATTACGATATTAATTGTATCTATTAGGTGTGTCACTTCCCCCAACTCCGACACCCTTTGCATATGTGACGCGGTCCAACAGAACTACCACAGCACCACCAACAACTACAACCACAACCACTACGACTACTACTGCTACTACAAGGCCTAGAACCACAACAACCACCACCACTACATCCACTACGACCACCACCAGAGCAACAACAACCTCCTCCACTACTGTCAGACCCACAACCACCACTACCACTCCCATGACTTCCAGTACAACATCAGCCACTGAGCGCGTCACCACTCCGCTCATCCCGACTACATCTCCAACTCCCCCTGCTCCTCCCACCACTATCGTTTCTACCACTCTTACTCCCTCAACCCCGCCGGAGACAACCACTCTGAGCATGACTGAGATTTCCCCCGCTCAAACTACGGTCACCACAGGGGTCACTACAACCACAACTCCAACAACACCATCCATCGTATCCACTGAAGCTACTACAGGCCTGTCGACTTCTTCTCCTCCACCCCCTACTACTCTTTCTTCCACCACCTTGCTCTCCACTCATCCCTCCACCACCGTTACCATGCCGTCGACGCTATCTCCAACATCTCCAGTAACTTCCACCCCACCTCCTCTAACTTCCCCCTCCACGCAGCCACCACCCAGCACAACCGTCACAACTGCCCCCACTTCCACCACTTCTGTCCCCGAAACCACCCCCGAACCCACAACCACTGCTCAGCCTACACCTGCGGATACAACCATCACCATAGAGACCACCACCCCAACAGACACCTCAACAGTTGTTGTGACAACCACAGAACCATTTCCTACAACTATCGAGGCCACTACTGAGCAGACAACCACAGAGTTAATCCCAAGCCCCGACACCTCTCCTATAACAGAGGAAACATCAACCACTCATCCTTTCCTCCTGCCCACTGGTCCCTGCACAGTAAGTGTTAATGTTGTAGTTAAAGGTCAGTACACAGCTACAAACACACTTTTCATAAACCTTTAAATAAACATCTTGAAGATAATTTTCTGTATTGATTTTGATAAATCGTGACACTCATGCTAGGTGTACCATGCAATTGATTGCTTTACATGAATTAATTTACTATTAAAGTGATTATATCAGTAACTGCCTTTTTCACAGGAGGCATTTTGACTTGCTTGAAATGTGAAGGTGTTACTAATCACATTAACGACACACCTGTTCTATTCTAGTGTCCCAGTAAGCCATGACAGTGTGACGAGTAGCCAGCATGAACACTACCAGGACCCTGCAACCAAAGCAGCTGAATTAGATTTGGTCACCACTAATTTTATTGACAGCTTTGCTTTAATTACTGTCAGATATCTTCAGTGAAAAACACTGTATTGTCACATTTATTATACATTTACAGTTATTAATATGCATACTATTACTAGTGTAATGTTGGGCAAGTTACTCAGGAAGTGTAAAAATGTACTTTTTAGTTATTATTAGTTATTATTATTACCCCTTTACAAATTAATAGTATTACTTACAATTAGTTCATATCAAAAGTAACTAGTTACGTTAATCGTTATATAACTATATTGCCATTTTAATAAATAAATGACATATGTGTACAACCTGTTTAGCCAGATCCTTTCAGAAATGAATCCACTTTATTGGAACAAAAACAATAATAATAAACGATCAGACAAACTGCATAAAAACAAACACTGAACACTGAAGCCTCAATCAAGGTAAGATACAGTATATGTTGTAAAACAATAATAGAATAAAGCAACAGTTTCTCTTGACTTTTTAACTAATGGTTCTTGGCATATTCCCTAATTAGAGTAGCAAGGATATTTATGGTTTAAAGATTATAAAACAAGCTCTCTCCTACCCCCATCTCCCAGCCGCAAGAGGTGCATCTTTGCTATCTAGGACAGCAGCAAAACAAGTCCGTAAAATAATGACAGAACTTCCAGCGTTTGAAAGTAGAGAGGGGCTACGTGTCCACCATCCTCCATCCTTTGTTTGGCTTATGGCTGGCAGTTGACGTGACCTGCCCTGACCTGGCGCGCATACATAATTATTCAGTAACGCAGCGTTATTTTGCATTGGGTTTTTTGCGTTACAGCGTTACAGTTACTGCCAAACACTGACTTTACATATGAATCTATAATCAGTCTATATCTGTATGTTTGTAGAGGCACTATGTTATAATGGTAGGATATGGAGAGTGAATTTTGTATAGCACTGCAAATGTTTGTGTTTACTGATGCAAAAAAGTCTGCAGATCGTTACGGAGGAGTGCTGTGACATGCAAAAAAAACTTTGTAAAGCTAAATGTGTGTTTTTGTCTCCAGCCTCCGTACTCCTACCGCATAGATGATTGTGCTGAGCTGATCTGTTTCAATGGAGAGCTGCTGCTTCACAACTCCTCTCTACACTGTCGCTACAACACCACCCAGCCCCTGTGCAGTCTGCTGGGCCTGCCCATCCTCACCAACACAGACCCCTGCTGTCCACAGTGGCAGTGCCCCTGTAAGTTTGGTTGTTTACGCTGAAAAAATACATTTTTGACAGGTATTCAGTCATTTTAGGCTGATGTGGTGATTACAATCCCGTGTGCTGCAATGATCTGTGTTGGATTTTATTGACACGATTTGCTTTTGTCAGGTCGCTGCACAGTGATGTCAGACCTGCGTGTTATCACATTTGACGGCAACAACGTGGCCTTGTATGATAATGGCTCCTACATCCTGGTTAACTTGACTAGAGAGACTATTATTGGCACTGTAGAGAAATGTCCGACCAGTCAGGTAACATCCAGATCAAAATATGAACTGTATCATAAGATATCTGAAAACAATTTTGTTGTGAAATGTTTTGTTTTCTTTGTAGAGTGTGAACTCCATCAGACGAACTGTGAGTAAAGTCTCTTATCCCCCTTATCCCCCTGTCATTCCCTACAATTGTGTTTGTGTCAAAATCAAAGGCTGTTATTCATTCAAAACTGTGATCTATTCTTTATATTTCCCTACCCTACAGAGTCCTACAGGTGGGACATCTGGTTTGTGTTTTAAAAAGCTTAACATTACTACCTCCTCCTACAGAATCATCATCAACAGACTGGATCGCAAGGTGAGTCCCTTAACCTAATTTACTACCAAGAGTTCAACTTATCCCATGCAAATAGATTGGACATTGTGTGCTTGTGTCCATCTGTGTCTAGGTGACAGTAAACTACAGACCTGCTAGGCTTCCATTCTCCCTTCACTCTCTTTATGTGGAAGACACAGGCAGCATGTACCTGATCCACACACCCGGCGGGGTCAGCATTCAATGGTATCACAGCACTGGCATCATGGTGCTGCAGTACATCGCTCCCTATAATGCATCTGTGCCCACTCGAGGCCTGTGTGGTAAGTCCACACATGCACAGCAGCTTTGACTACATCAGCACCAGCCTCATTTATCTAAGTGCCAGCTATCAGCACCCAAAGGCTTGATGTCCAAACAACAGCATCACTTTGACTTGAGTCCTTATGGGATATGACGATTTCAGAGTTTGAGAGCCATTTGGTTTTATTAAGCCTTTTCACACACACATTATCTTGTTGCTCACTGACAATGCAGCGATATAACTCACATACACCTACACCAATTAAGCTGTCTGCTCATTATGTCAGGTTGTTGTGATGGAAACCCAGAAGATGACCTGAAGCTACCCAATGGTACAGTTGTCAGAGAGGTGGGACACATGGTACTCTTCCTGCAGGCTTGGAGAGTCCACACCACCGATGAAACTGAACACACGCGCAGAGTCGGAGACAATTGCACCATCGGGGACTGCTCCACCTGTCTCTCCATGCTCCGCCAGAGAGCCTTCATGCCATGCCACAGCAAGGTAGCCCTGCTATTCACATAGCTACTTTGTTATAACTAGAGTACTGAAAAGATAAGTCGATAGATTGTCGAGTCCATGAATGTACAATTTTGATGAGTCATTTATCATTTATCTAAAAAAATATTAATTCTTTGGTTCCAGCTTCTTAAATGTGAGGATTTAGGATTTGTCTCTATTTCATGTCATTGGGTATTTTATGTCTTTGGGTTTTGAACTGTTTGGATTAAACAAGCTACTTAACAACATCACTGTTGTGAAATTTAGATTAAAACATTAATTCTGTGATCTAAATTAAAACAAATCAATAATTAAAATAATCCTAAATTGAAGCCCTACATGGCTTTGGCCTGGTTGTGTGTTCGCAGGTCTCTCCGGAGCAGTTCTGCGACATCATGTGGGCAGGGGACCTGCACTACAAGGATCACCAGTGTGACTTTCTGGCGGCGTACGTCGCTGTCTGCTACACACATCAAGTCTGCATCAGCTGGAGACGACACAACTTCTGCCGTAAGGAGACACAGGCAAAGAAATGACAAACACATACGCAGATGTACTCATTGGTGTTTCTCATTTGCTCATGCATTGCTAAGTGCCTGTCATCCTTCAGCATTGCGGTGTCCCCCTGGTAAGGAGTATCAGCCGTGCGTGAGCACCTGTGCCAGCCGCACCTGTCTGAACAGAGAGTACTACGAGGAGACCACCTGTTCCTTTATCAGAGAGGAGTGTGTGTGCCGTAGTGGAACTATCCTGCACCGCGCTGACTCCTCTTACTGTGTAACTGAGGATCGTTGTGGTGAGTGACAGAGTAATTTCATGTCTTTGTGATGGACTGCACTGTCAGAGAGCTGTGACTGTACTTTATATTACTCCTAGACTTGCATACACACAGTGTATTAACCTGGCTCTGATGTATCCAGTGTGCACAGATAATGAGGGTAACCCCCGGGCCCCGGGCGAGGTGTGGAATGGCTCCGCTCGCAGCTGCTGTCTGTACAAGTGTATGGAGAATGGCTCTGTGATGGCCGTGGAGCCAGACTGTAACTCTGTCCCTACACCTCTGTGTGAGAGGGAGGGAGAGTATGTCTTGGATGTGTTGGAAGAAGGAGCCTGCTGTCCAAAGAAGATCTGTGGTGAGTTCAAGATTAGGTTCTTCTTTGCCAAGAAAAGCATCTGATCCTACTTCTGGAGATTGCATTCGAGAGACGGTGATTTAATCTTTTCCTTTCATTCTGACTTTAAGTCTCACCCTTTACAGTAAGATTATAATTTTGATGATGACTCACTCATTTTGTAGGAAACCAGTATCCCAAATACTTTTTCAGGTGAATAACATTTAAGTGAAGTTACAACCAATTAAATTATCTTTTTCCTCATCTTTTCTGCTCCTTCACTACTTATCAGAGTGCAACATGACCATTTGTGACAGTGAGGCTCCACCTTGTGATAATGGGAACAGGCTTGTGATTGGTTACAGCGCTCTGTCCTGCTGCCCAGAGTACAGATGTGGTGAAAGCAAACTTTAATTTCCTTACTCTTTCTCGCAAAGTTTTGAGACACTCTCGGACACTTTGGTCTGAACTTTTACTTTCACTAAACACTTTGCTTTGACTGGTCTTTCTCAGAGTGTGACCCAATGGCATGCCCTCCCGTTTCTGCCCCCAACTGCAGGGAAGATCAGTTCCTAGTGGAGGTCAGAGGGGGCAAATCCTGCTGCTACTCATACCTTTGTGGTAAGTGGTAAATGCTCTTCACAGGTCAGTCCAAAACTGAAATAGGAAGTTTTTAGTAGGAGTCTGGCCATCTGCTATGTCTCCATTTTTGTCATTTTCATCAATTACAGCAACAAAACTGAATGTGTTGTTTGTGTTTTCTCTCTGAGCAGTTTGTGAGTCATGTATTGAACCCATTCCAACTTGTTCATTTGGAGAAATTCTGGCTGTGGATCTAAACACCACCAACAGCTGCTGTCCACAGTACCATTGTGGTAAGTGTGCAAGAGGGTTTGTGTATGTGTGTGTTTTTGTGTATGTGTCTTCAAAGTCATGTTTGTACTTTCTCCCATGTGTTGCAGTGTGTGATGTCAACTTGTGCCCTGAATCATCTGTGACCTGTGCACCTGGTCTCACTTTGGTTCCAACTGCTGTCCCTGGACATTGCTGCCCACAGCACCACTGCGGTACACATTTAAAAACACTAACATACATACGTATACATCTTATTTGTTGCTGGGTGTGTGTCGAGTTGACGACTGAATTAATCTCAGATGTTCTTATGCTCCTCACATACTTGCATAAACTTCACGCCACCTCTCACTTTAACGTTCTCTCTGTCACTCCCAGAATGCCAATGTGAGGACAGCTCTCTCCCCATCTGTCAGGTGGTAAGTCAGCCAAAAGCTGCATCACAAGTCTAATCAGGTCTTTGCTATTAGGAAGAAAAAATGAGCAGATTCTGTAAAGTCAGCACTCTGTTTTTCTCTCAGGGGGAAGTGCTGGTCGAAGTTCCAGACAGCAGCAGCAACTGTGGTTGTCCTCAGCATACATGCCGTATGTGAACGCAAGCATGAAAGCTCACAGACACACACCTGACACTAGTGTGACAAATTGCATGCTGTAGTCATTTCATCCATTGCTTCACTGCTCAGTTCCTAGGCTCCCTGGTATCTTCATATTTAACCTGAAAAAATGCTATCCTATATGTTTGTGTATGTATAGAGAAGTCAGAGGTGTGTCTGTTCCAACGGATAACAGTGCTGGCCCCGGGCCAGTCTCTGGTTCAATACTTTGAAGGAGAGCTGTGTTACACTGTCCACTGCTTGCATCACAGAGATCCAGACTCCGGCTTCTACGCCATGGAAATTACCTCTGTCAACTGCTCCCAAAAATGTGGGCCAGTATGTACCCAACACATTTATCACATTCGGGAGATCATAGTCATTGTGGAACCTTTCCTTGTACTCATCCTTCACTTCTGCATTTGCCTCGTCTTTTCAGCACCAGGTGTACGCAACATCCACAGACCCTCAGGTGTGCTGCGGCTCCTGTAAAAATGTCTCCTGTACTTTCTCCAATGAAAACGGGACCACAGAGCTTTTTGCTGTAAGAACAAACACATCCACATGTGCTCATTGCTTCGCTTTTTGAGCAGTACTAATTGTGATTGGGTGTGCAGGCAGGGAGTTCCTGGGTGGAGAACTGCACACGTTACGACTGCATGGAAACATCAGTGGGAGCCGTAGTACTTGCCTCTGGGGTGGTTTGCCCACCTTTCAATGACACAGAGTGTATTCAGGTCTGTTGACAGTTGATGACTTTTTATCTATCAACTTTAAGCTATCCGTCAGTGATGACTTGGGGCCAATCGATTGGTGCACTCGTATTATGTATTACATTTTTTTTATTTTTTGACTCTCTGGTGTCTTTGAATTGAGTTTCCCATTCTGTGGTTTCTCATTTTCCTCTCTTTTTGCAGAATGGCGGTGTGGTTCAAACCTATGTGGACGGTTGCTGCAGGACATGTGAGTTTCCAAATTTATTTGATGCTTCTGGCAATGCTTTGAGCTGTCATTCGAGGGGTGAGCGCCTTGTTGCCTGGCAGTGGATGGGCTTATTGGCTAAGTGTTTGGGGGTGTGGCCTGTTGTAGAGGGTGGAGATAAAGCCTTTTGTTGGCCTATCACTACAATTCCCACAATCCCTGGCTTTCCCAGTTTGTCCCCAAATCTTCTATCGATATATTCAAGAGCCATCACAGCTCAGACAGAAGGAATATTTGGTGGGAAACTCAAGGAAATAATACTGAAAATAAATAGATAAATAGAATGATTAAATATGACAATATTTAATAAAATTACTAAGTCAATAAACAGCTTTCTGACGTTCAAGATGATGACCTTTGAACTATTGTTCATGTCTACTCTACAAAATGAAATTGAGTAATAAGGCATTTCTAAATTGTGTGGATTAAAGCTTTAAACATGCAGTGGTGACATTTGCTCTCTCTGTGGATTCGGCATTGCAGCCTCGCCCGCTTGCCTGCTTTTGCCATGACCTTGCAGTTTGGCCAATCAGGGTACTCCACGGTGAGCGTTTTACCAATGAGGATGCGAGATGGTGCAGGGGTTAGAGTTTGCCCTGTTGAGCTGCTCTTTGTAGTACATCAAATGACTGAGTTCCTTGGCTGGCTGCCTGGAGTGGCCCAAAAAAGAAATGAAATCCATGTGCATGCCAGCTGCACTGATTCCATCCTCTGTGTGCTTGTGTGTGTCGCTGAACTGTGTTTTCTGAACCAAACGTAACCTTGTGTGTGTGTGTTCTCATAACATTTTTTGAACCCGACGGCTGCAATCCTGACGATGCTTCCAGGTTCTGGAGTGGGTGTTTTACCATTTACCGTTAATCCCGTAACACCCACTGGTAGTACTAACTGTGACACAGGTACCACCACCTTGCACTATCCCACTTCACAATGATTCTTTGGCATCCTGACACTCAGTGACTCAGTCACTTGCACCATTAAGCCTTGTGTGAATGTGTGTGGTGTGAGTCTATTTTTGTGTTTGTTTCTTCATTTTCTTCCTCTCACTGGTTAACCCCCAAAGCAGACTACGACATGAACAACATATAACCTTGCATAAAGCTCCAGAGCGATAACATCCATCAGACAATATGCAGTGTTGAATATTATAGAGAAGGCTTTAACGAAGCCAGTTGTGAAACAAAATAAGCTCCAGAGCTAAACATCATCATCCATTTAGAAAAAGCTCGACTTCATCTACTCTTTTCATACATTCCAGCCCTACACTGAATCCTTTTGACCAGCTTTCATTGGCTTAAAAGTAAGGTTAAGTTTAGGTCAGTAGCCAATGGGAGAGCCAGATCTCTGCTGTGAGAACTGTGCCCCCCCGTCACTCAACTGTCAACCAAAGCAAGCTCCTACTGCTGGGCAACAAAGAGCCCTGCTCAATAGGCCTTTTAGGGTTGTGTGAGTGACAGATCTCTGCGGTTAAATAATCAGAGTGTGTTTGTGCCTGAGCACATGTTTACCTGTGTGTGTGTGTGTGTGTGTGTGTGTGTGTGTGTGTGTGTGTGTGTGTGTGTGTGTGTGTGTGTGTGTGTGTGTGTGTGTGTGTGTGTGTGTGTGTGTGTGTGTGTGTGCATTTCTTTGAGTATGTCCGAACTTCTTCATGTTTTCTGCTGTGAAATTGTATGCTGTGTTAAGAGATGTGCTTATATAGTATTGCTTTGACAGACAGTACCGTGTGACTCGAGTTCCTCTGTGTATGCATCCTGTTTCCGTGTGAACATGTGCGTAGGTAAAGAGGATGGTAAGACATGCAAACGTGTGGCCATTCGGACTACCATTAGAAAAGATGACTGCAGGAGCAATGCACCGGTGAGAGAGGAGACATGCTAGCTAAATGAAAAAAGACTGAAACAAGATTGCAAATGTTATAAAATTACAGTTATGCCTTGACTTATGCTTCCTCCTGCCATCATCCTGTCTCTCTCCTCTCACAGGTAACAGTCTATTCTTGTGATGGGAAATGCCCATCTGCCACCATTTTCAACTTCAACATCAACAGCCACGCCCGCTTCTGTAAGTGCTGCCGCGAGAGTGGACTACAAACCCGCTCCATCACACTCTACTGCTCTCGCAACGCCACTGTTGTGGACTACAACTTTCAAGAGCCTCTGGACTGTTCCTGCCAATGGAACTAAATCAATCATTCAGTTTTGTCACATGTAATCACATAAGGTACATATCAGGGTCCACACAGAACATGAAAACCAGCCATGTTTCATTTTATTTGTCACTATAGTACACTTTAAAACACTAACCCTGAGTCGTAGTTGTAATTGAAAGATATTGAAAATAACTGATGTGAGTCAGAGTTTCAAGTAGTTTTGTCTGCACTTTAGTCTTTATTTTCCTTTAAGTCCCACTGTGCCAACCCAGTCAGCTTTGTAGGGCTTTCAAGTGATGGTATGATGCCATAAGCCTCATATCCTATTGCATATGAACAATTTATATCATGTTGACACAGAAGTTGTGGTATTTTATATATCTGCTGTTGGGTTCAAATACTGTTTTGGTTTGTCTTAGGAAATATATTTAGCCTCTGTACAAATGAAAGTGTTATGCAAAGCTTTGCTTCCTTAGAAAAGTTGAATGCGTTTCTAAAATTTGACCCTTGCTCTATTCTAGTTTCTGTATTATGATGTAAAGTAGGGGAATAAAATATTTAACAGTGATCTTTGTTTGAATTATTGTAAGACTGTCCTGCAGTGTGTCCTTTTCAAACACCCTTCAAGGGTCTCCTTCTCAAAACCTCATTTAACACACACGCTCAGCATTTGTAGTGCTGACAAGTGTTTGTGTTTCACCTCTGAGAGGTTATTGCTGTGTGGGAGTCAACTCTTCATAACAGAACCCCTCAGTGGACTCAGCTTTGTGTCTGTCAATCATTTCTCTTCCACATTCCAGTCATTCCACATGGTCCAGAGCTTCCACCACACCCCACATCCGAGCCAAGCCATTCTCACCACTGTACTGTTATGAACAATTTGTAGCCCGTGCTTATTTTAGAGGTTATGAAAACTAAATCTGAGACCAGTCTGCTCTTACTGACTGGCTGTAAGTCATCCAGAGGCATGAAGCTGGTGACTTTACCCACTGAGCACATCTCAATTTCCAACAAAGCCCCACCACATCTCTCCTCAGGAGCCCAGCTCTGGAGTGGCCATGTGCCCATGGTTGCCATGGTGAACTGCTCTTATCCCAACAAAGAGCCAGAACAAATTGGGTTGAACTTAAACTCTCTCTCTCTCTCTCTCTCTCTCTCTCTCTCTCTCTCTCTCTCTCTCTCTCTCTCTCTCTCTCTCTCTCTCTCTCCTTCACATAAGACTTTGCTTATCGGGGGAAACAGCCATTGAAAGCTGACTTGAGTGCGCGCTAAATTCAAAGTCCAGCCTCTGAGTAAAACTAGTAAAAACAAGCTCCCTAGAACTTCAGACAGCTTGGTCCAAAAAGAAAGAAGACGTTATATGCAGTTTTTGACGCTCAATCTTTGCGTCAGCGAGCCAAAATAGTTTGGGACTTTCCACAACCGATGTTTAAGCACATGGGTAAGTGTCTCGGGTGTATTTGTGAGCATGCCAATGCCTGAAAGCACAGCCAGGACCCTTTGTTTCTCGCCTTGATAGTGACCGTATGTATCCACGTGAGGTGGATCAGTGACTGCTGGAAGGAATAAAGAGATGGAGTGATATTTTCCAATGGGTGGAACAGAGCGTCTGTGGTTATTTGCTGGTTTGTACCAGGTAAGAAAAACGAAACTTTTAGTGTTCTGTAAAGAAGTTTAGATTAAATATCAATCGTACTTCTGTGTCTTCCCAGGTTTATTGTAATTGTATTTAAGAGACAGAGGATTTCTGGCTTCTGTGACACATTGCTTTCCTCCTCCTCAGGTGGTGTTGCTGACCTGTGAACAGCACTTAAACCCAGTTGAGGTTGAACTAGTATTTCAGTCCTTCCCATCCACTAAAGATTCAGACACATACACAGTCACCTGCAGAACTGCAAGCAACCATCTGGTAAGAACACTAGTACGAGGGGATAATGCCGTTTTATACGCTGGTTCAGTTTCATTAAGTTTATTTAACTCAACTAAATGAATTGTCAAATCTCTGCAGGTGTATGTGGAGCCTATTGCTCATTCAGCATGCTCCCCTGACTGCAAAATGTCACTGCGACTGGTTGAGGACCACAGGGGTTATAACATCACGCTAAGAGCCAGCAAAAATGCTATTACACTTGAGGCAAAGACTTTTCACTTCAGTGAGTGTGTGAACTCTGAATGCCACAGTACCGATGGAGAAAAATAGCATGATTAGTGTTTGGCATGATGCTTACTGAAGTTAACATTTTTCATCTTGTCCCTACTCTCTCCCTTCTGCATGTGTGTGCAGTTCCAGTCTCCCTGTCCTCCCTTCATTTATACAGCACGACGACTACTGCTCTCCTGACATGGAAACTTCACACACAACAAAGCTTATCCACCTTGAGTCTATACACTCACACCCAATCCATGACACACATCTTCAACGTAAACTCATCTGAGGCAAATTCCCAGTACGCAGTGAAAGGTCTCCAGCCTGGCACACGCTTCAAGGCCAAAGTTGTGGTGACTACAATCCTCAAACACCTTAATAATTTGACCTTGAAGCAGAGAATCAGCAGTGGCATGGAAACAGGTTTTATTCACATTTTCTTCACCACAATCACAACTTGATCAAGTGAACTGAATGCAGGCAGGGTGGAATCTGTTTGTATTTGTTGATGATAACATTTCTGTCTCCAGCTCATTGCCCCTCTGACTGGTTGGCCAATGGGAGAAGCTGCTACACTGTGAGAAGGACAGGTTTGTCCTGGAGTGATGCCCAACACAGCTGCAGAGGCCTTGCAGCTGGAAGTCATCTGGCTGACCTGAAGACCCTGAAAGATCTGCTCTTTGTCTCTTCTCACCTGCTGAGCCACAACAGCCTGCTGCTGCTATGGACCGGACTCAATGACCAGCAGGTAGCCTTATTGAAGAAACATGCATTTTAAGGAGTGGTAGCTAGGGGAATATATATTTTACTTTCCATCCTTTCAGTAAGAGCCATAATAGATAATTAATGTGTTGTCAGAGTAGTGAACGTTTTTTTTTTTTAGAATTTGCTCTGTATGTATTATGTAATAACCTTTCATTACAACAGGGGATTTTCATGAATATTCATGAACAACTTTTATGAAATCAAAATCTTTTGATTAAATATTTACAAAACACTGGATGCTTTTTCTACCCTGTAGGACTTCAACAGTTGTTCTGTCCAGCATCAATGTCAAAATCATACAGAAATTGGTCTTGGAGGATATGGAGGAGTAGTATAGTAAAGTATTAATATAATTAAACTAACTCCTTTTTGTCAACATTCAAGAATACTCCTGCAGTGTGCTCATCTTGGAAAAAAACAAAAATTTTTAAATATGTTGCATTTTAGGGGAACCTTTACTAAAGGAAATTACAAATGTTTTTCTACTGAGAATTATGATTATGATATTTTACTTGAGACTGAGGTAGACAATGTTAATGCACTTCATAGATTAAAGAAATGTAATAGAAGAGTTTAAGAAAATACATATCTTATTTATGAAAAATATTTTAACCTTTCAAAACCTGCCTATCTAGACAAAATGGTCCTCACATGTATCCTTTGTTACTAAATCAAAGACCAGTAAGACCACAGATTTCCTGGCAAAGTAGTTTACTTTCTAAACAGAAAAAGCTTGATGGCAGCAGTTACTCCTTAAAGAGGAGTTTTGTTGACACTTCTACTGTACTGTGTATGATGTTTCTCTTCTGTCACCCCACAGGAGGAGGGGCATCCTCTCTGGTCTGATGGCTCAGCCTATAATCTGACAAACACTATGATGTCTCTACTGCCAGCCAATCAGACGGACTGTTTTGCCCTTCAGAGGAATGCCACAGGACCGGGATACTTTCTCACTCCATTCTTCTGTAACATCCCCTTACCCTTCATCTGCCATTGCCAAAGTAAATAACGTTTGCAATATACCTTTATTATCTGTACATACATTATTTGACCATTTTGAGGAGTTATCCTTAAAATATTGTTTTTTTTTTTATAATTTTGTAACGTCACAACCCATGATCTAAGTAATCCGTAATAAAAGTAATGAAAAGCACTTACTAGTTCACCCAATCCACATCATTTTAATGAAATTTTGAGAACTTCTTTCCTGGTCAAGTTGCTATGATGTTTCTCTGGTCTACCCTCTTTTCACAGCCCCTTCTGTCCCTGCTTCATTCTCTTTCGACCTGGGTCAGGTGACAGAGCAGCAGGTAGAGCTACGTTGGCGGGACCTCTCACCCTTGAACACTCTTAATCTCTCATCTTTTGAGATATTCCTCCAGTACCAAGAGGAGGATGATGGACAGTCAGGTCAAGGTGAAGATAGAAGCAGGAAGTCGGAGGAAAAAAAGGGCGCACAGAGCCAGGGCAGCATTAAAAAAAGTGTCAGGGTCCCTATTTCCCTCTCCTCCAGAGGGGTAACTGTGGCAGGTTTATCTCCAGGGAGCGTCTACTCTTTCACCCTTCGAGCCTCTCACTCAGATGGCTCCGCCTGGAGCTTGGGACAAACGCGGACTGCATATACTAGTGAGTCTGCGGACTACCTGCCACACACATAAGTTACACAAGCAACATCTTAGGCTAACAGATTTAAATTTAAATGCTTCTGTTATCCCCTTCTTACAGGACCTCTTCCTCCTCAAAATATCACTGTTGGCCCCATTACCATCAGTCAGATTAGTGTCCACTGGATGCTAACAGATGCACAGTTCAATGTTGGATGGAGATTTGTTGTGCGCTATATGGACGTGTCTTCAAAACAAGAGAGAATAGTTGGAATGACCAACATCTCCAGATTATCTGAGGCGGGCGGGCTGCAGTCATACACCGCTGTGATTGGAGGGCTGGGGTCTTACAGGAAATACAGGGTTGAAGTTTACACAGTCACCCAGCATGGGATAGAGAGCTGTGGACAAGCACCTGTGACTGTAAAGACTGGTAAGCATGTAACAGGCCTTTAAATGGAATTTAGCCGTTATTTTATACCTTCCAATTTCAATAAGATGTACATCTGAAACTTCACACCAGAGGTCTGGTCAGCCGGTTTAGTAGACATGTCTTTAACTTAATAAATTGTCTGAGTTTGATCAAATCAACTAATGTTTTGTTTGCTGATACTTGCTGTAATGGCCATCCTACATACATTTACTGAAAAAACATTAATTACGCACTAAATAAAACATTTTTATTTTTTTTTGCATGATTATGCGTAGGCTACAGTTTGCATAAATTGAACTTTCTCTATTTTGTTACCCAAAGTACAATGGAGGTATTTTAAAATGTGCTGTATGATCGCAGTCATTGTCCAGACAAAAAGCATGTGTAATTGTGTTATGCAGATATTTTAGTTTGACCCTTATTAGCTGGCATCAAAATAACTTTGACCTTTTGTTCCTCTTAGGGGTGAGGCCCCCTAGTGGTCTGGAGGTTTTGAGCAAGACAGGAAATCTGACAGTCTGCTGGACCAGTCCACCTGGTGACCCACCAGATGGTTATAATATCACATCCCACCCACTCATTTACACCACTCCAGCCTCACTTTGGGTAAACCACTCCAGTCCTGGTGCACACTGGATAAATGAGTCTGTGTGTGTTAATTTGGGCACATTTACTCCAGGTCAAACTTATGAAGTTGGAGTAGTCTCACTGAGGGGGAAGGACAAGAGCAAGAGGACCAGAATTATACACACCACAGGTAAAAGAAACAATAATTCTGCATTTAAAGGATAGCTTCACCTGTTTTTCAAGTCTGCTTTTAAACAATATTCAGGCCTATATGAACATTGATAGAATTTTTGGAAGCTGTAATTATTCCTCCTGTTCATATTGGCCGATGAAAGCTCCCTTCCAGATATGTTCTCAATGTAACGATGCCCGCAGCAGTGCACATCCATTATGTCCAGTTGGGCTACAGAAGCTGCAGAGGCGCTTCAAGTCTATTTTTTTCTCTCCATGCATGGCTACACCGCCCTCCCACAGCTAAAAACTACATAAAACTGAGCATCGGTTTAAAAACAATTAAGATACATACTTTATTGTACCAGAAGGCAATGTAAGGCAGCACAGTTTCCAAAGCCTGCAGAAACAAAGGCATTATCACTTAGAAAAACTCAACATGCACACAGTTAAGCTGGCATCAGTCACATGCTACTGTTGGAGATGCATGGTGTGCACCCGTTCCCTATGTATTTTGGCTGTTAGTGTCCTCACATTGTTCTCAAAGCTAAAGCTAAAATTAGGCCTCAGTAGTCTGAGGTGGCGACTGGTATCGACCAAAGTTACAACATTTTTAGAATGAAATTCCCTCTTTGTGTTTGCCCAGACTTTTTCCCTGGGGAGTTGCACGGGAAGGATAGAAGCAAACAGAGGGGATTTTTTGCTAAACAGGCTGTAACTTGATTTCACCAATTTTTGAAAGCTGAAGCTGAAGCTTTAGATACATTTTTTATACACATTTGACAGAAGGAGGACTGTAGAGTCTGGCCTCCATGTCCGTTTTGAAAAGGAGGGATGTTACAGCAAGCAAATTGTGTTTCATTGTTCATATGGGAACTTGACTATTGTTTTATTAAACCATCTTTGTCTCGGTTTCTCCCCCTTTTTAGATCCAATGCCAGTTCAGATAGCAGTCCCTCTGTCAGTGGGCACAAACTCTGCACAACTGTACATCCAGCATCCACAGCTAGGTCTGATTGATGGGGTGAAAGTGTGTGTATGTCCAGGAGTGTGTGACAGTGTGTGTGAGGGATTGTGTGGGAACACATGTGACTGGTACTCCCTTACTTCTGGTGTTCATATCATAACCCTAAGCAACCTCAGTCCAGGATCAGAGCACCAGCTTAGGGTGTACAGCACAAGCCGAGAGCAGATGGGACCACCTTACTACACCCGCCCCTTTAGAACAAGTGAGTTACTTCTGCTAGTAAAATCACATACTAATATGCACTTGCTAGTCAGATTTGAAAAGCTTCTTTTTTGAAGATGTTAGCATAAACAATTGAGCTGATATTCACATTAATGATCTCATAACATAGTGGGTCCTTTCTTTTGTATTTTAACCTGAAGAAAGCCTCTCACCACCTTCTCTTCACATTACTGTAGCATCTTCTTCTCTTTTCCCGATTGCAGCAATTATATGAAATGAATTATTATAATCATTATTTAGTGATCACAAAGATCGACACCATTTAGGTCAGACCTCAAGCTATAAGATGGATGTTAAAATTTTACCATGGATATTGCATCTTTGTTGTCTTGTGCCTTTTAAGGCAGCCAGATCCCTTTGTGGCAAACCCAAAACAAAGGGGTTTGACGTTGATGTGTCTGAGCTGTCTATGCTGCTAAATCTAAATAAGATAGATGGCCTGGAACACAGAATTAATAGCGTTTATATATCATATTGACATGTTGTTTTATCCTGTTTTATTATAAGTTCTCAGAACTTTTAATGAGTGTGATGTTTGCTTTAATTAAAAAATACATTTCTTCATAACTGCAATTATTCAGCTCTTTAGAAAAATATAAATTAGGCATCAGCACTTAATCCCCTGTTTTTCAAAATGTCCCCAACCACAGTTAATTAGTATTATCTGTATGCAAAAGGAATAATAACAGTATGGGTTGTGATTTTAGGTCTGGCTCCTCCTAACAGAGTGAGGGAAGGTGTTGTGACAGATTCATCCATTGAGCTGCTTTGGGATCCGGCTGAAGGACAGGCTCACAGCTACGAGGCCATCTGCCTCAACTGTGTGCATTCACACATGGTAAACAAAAAGCATGTGTTTTTCCTGAGATTTATGGTGACCAGTAGTTCATATGATTTTATGTATCAAACATGAACCTCTCCTCACAACTGATGCTGTTAGTGTAGCAATTATAATAATGCTCTTTGGACATATCATTTGTGTGCTACAGGTGCAGAAGGTGCAAAGTCAGAGTGCAACTTTTTCTAGTCTGACTCCAGGCAGACTCTACCACTTTACAGTACGAACAGAGAAGGAGTCTTTTACAGACAGTTCCCCTGTCAACATCAACATCACTGCAGGTACAAAGCACACACACACACACACACACACACTGCTCTTTCTTGCTATTGTTACTAACTATGTATAATGTTTTGTATACTCCAGCACCCAGCCCAGTGGAGATGTCTCTTGTCAATAAAACCACATCATCCATATGCATTCATTGGAGTATGGTCAAGGGAGTTGCGAGCGGACTTATCCTGTCAATCAAAAACAGAACATCCAGCCAAGAATTGATCATTTCTCAGCAGGTGGCCGGGTCAGTCTCAATGCTGTCAGCCAGTGCACTAATTATTACAGTTTTATTAGACTGGAGTTACAATCACCAGATCAAAACTTCCTTTTGTTATAACTGAGTGCAGCATGGCTTATTTAATGTGTGAAAGCTGTGTGTGTGTGTGTGTGTTCACAGATCTTACAGCTTTGAGGGCCTCGCTTATGGAAGCAAATATACAATTGAAGTGATAAGCACCAGCGGGGAAAGAAGGAGTAAACCTGCTACTATGATCCTCCATACTAGTAAGTTTAAGAGTCAAGAGTTATATGCAGTACCCTGGCCTGCACCAAATATCAGTTGTGCTTGTGTTTGTGCCCACAAGGAGAGGGAATGTAGCAGGAAATTAATAGTTAGAAGAGAGCAGAAATTTGCAAATACTTATTAGATTAAGAAAGTAAGATTATAAAGGAAATATTGATTTCTGTATAGAGTGCAGGTTACCGTGTAAACCATGAGAGACAAAAAAGGAAATTATTATTTTTTTATCTGTACTTGGTTTCAGCCTTAGTTCACTTCACTGAAAACATTTCATTACAATATTATGTCGGAGTAGGATGGTCCTTTGAAATAAATCATTGTCAAAATAGAATTGGGGCACACACTGAAGCATAGAGGAACCAGCTAAAGGCAATATCATGTGCTTTGCTTTTAATATTGATGAACAGTGCTTTTGCAATGATAATTTCAATTATACTTTCATTTTGAATGTAAACTGTAGCAAAAAAAGGTTTCAAGGAGACACTATAAAGTATGTAAAAAGTTCACTACAACCTGTATTTGCATGTGCATCACCCAGAGTGACAGATGGCGATGAATATGTGTGACTAAGTGGTACCACATGCTCATGAAAAATATTCTTTCCAGTCCCAGAGGTGCCACAGGAAGTGGCTTTTTCAGAGCAGGTAGTTACATCAGTGTTTGTCACCTGGAGACCACCACCAGGACAGGTGGAGGGGTACAAGGTAAGACATGTATACCACTGCACCTGTTAAGTTCCAAGCAACAATCACAAGAGAGACAGGCATTATAGGTTGGGACACCATAGTAACTTCCAGACACTGTGTGTAATGATGTGCATCCTTGTCTTTTGTCTTACACACATTACTAAATTTATAAAAAAAATTTCAAGGTCAAAGAAGGCCACTTGCGTCAGGTTCTGCACTCACCTGTTGGTTACTTAGCAACACACAGATTTGGTTACCAACCCTTTAAAGATGCATGACATCCACAGTGCCACAGCCAGGAAGAATGACCAAGCATATTACATGCACACACATTACAAACCAACAGATATAAATGAGAGACATTTGTAGATATAAAGGATTGTTACAAAATAAGTGCCATGTTGTCGCAGCTCATTATTGAAACTAGATTTGTTTTTTTAAGCCCAGAAAAGGACCCTGAGATTTCTTTTCTTTTCTCAGATTGTTTTTGGCCTGCGGTCTGTGGACAGGAAATCATGGATTGAGGTGCTTGTCCGGGACACAAGATATGAGATTCGGGATTTGATCCCAGGGTCAGACTACGGTGTCAGCATTCAGAGTGTATTGGGCTCGGACACCAGTCAGGCAGTCGACAGAGAGTTCAGCACACGTGAGGGACACACTCAAACACACAGGTCTAAATTCTGCACAGTATTTCAGAAAGCAGGATTGAAAAAAGCTTTTGGTGATTCCTCAGTTTCTGAGTTTAACGCCCTCTTACACATAAAAATAAATTAAAGGAGTAAAATTGCTAAAATTGTTTTCCAGGCCCAGCAGGATTATGTGCCCTTCATGTAGGCAATATGAACTCTTCTGCTGTTTCTGTGAGCTGGGACAGTGCGTTTGGAGAGTTCGACTTTCACAGAGTCACTGTGGCCAACACCTCAGTCACAAACACTCTCACCATACCCAAGGAGGAGCGGGTTGCTGTGGTTAAGGGGCTACTGGATGGCTGCAGCTACAACGTGAGCGCTGAGAGAGTGAGAGGAGTGACAGCGGGGAGCGCTGCCTATCTGACTGTAACCACAGGTAGATGATATTAGAAGGGCTGCACCGTTCAACCCCTCCTTATTATCACCTGCCCTGATTGCCTTTTCATTACATTTCTAAACTTTCTCCACCTTTCTGACTCCATTTCTCCCTTTCCTGTCCTTCATGAGTGCCATCCCGCGTGCGAGGATTGCGTGTTGTGGATGTGTCTGGACGTGCATTCTCGCTACGCTGGGAGCAGGCAGCAGGGTGTGTGGATGAATACCAAGTCAACCTGCTACCAAAGCATGGAAAAGTCACAGTGCACCCTGCACATAGCGGATATATTCAGGTACACGCACTGAAACACAGACAGCTTAGATGCAATAGCATTTCTGGAATTATACCTCCACCTAATAAACTCATTGTAGACGCTTGAACAACCAAACAGTACAGTTCACCTGCATACCATTAATGCAGTGTTATGAAGATCAGTAAATAGAAAAAGGGAGGAGACTCACAGCTGAGTTATGATACTGAATGCACAAATTGAACGCACACACCAACATGCATGCATTATCTCTCCTCCCATTCAACCAAGTCCAGCCTCATACCGTCTCTTCCCGGCTGCCAGGTGTCGGATACCTCCCAAAATGTAACCCTACACACCACACACAGAGCACACAGAAAACAGAGTTGAGTAAAAGATCTCATTATTTATTAAGTTGGCCTCATGAGCTCAACCCTAAATCATTCATTTGCTTAAGCAGCGCTCCCTAGAGAGAGAGAGAGAGAGAGAGAGAGAGAGAGAGAGACCAGAGGGAAAACGTTAGCCTTGTGCTAATGAGAGGACCTCCTCGGTTAGCCCTTAAAATTTTGGAATATCTCGGGAACAAGAGCTGTTAATTTCCAATGCCTGGAGAACTAACCTTGTGACCTTTACTCATGCCACTAACCAGCTTCTAGACTTGGAGTCTTTCCTGTTCAGATCAGTGGATTACCTGTAGACCCCTGCTAACGATTGTGCACTAACCCTGGATGCACTGGCGAGGCCTCTAACCTGCTGTGTCTAAACTAAAGCTAACTTTGCTACCTAGCATGGCCTTCTCACTCATCCTGCTGCTCACACTCTGCTTGGGACAGGTACACTCACAGGTAAGAATTCAGCACTCAGTATCTGGCATTGCTGCATTGTGCACATAGATGTTTTTTTACAGACTATTATACTGTTTTTGTGAAGTGCATGGTCATATTTCTGGGATGTAACATAAGATATGAGTGTGACTCCTTGCCATCCAAACATACTGATCTCACAGGTGCAAATGTCGGTGTTGTATTGTAACGCTGTCGTATAAGGATACAAACAAGTGCAACCACAAGCAGAAACAAGCTGTCATCCATCCACCACCACCCACATTCATATTGATGCAGATGGCTGAAGATGTAAGGTTCTTCTTCAAATAGACTGGTGGTGATTCCTAAGTGGGCTTAATAATAAAAAACACAACAGAAGGCTGAGTGCCTCTAGGGTTATTGCATATTTTTACAAAGTAATTTAGAGTTATTCTTGCTTCTGTTTGGGGAGCTTTTTCAAAAATGTCTCTATTTTACCAATGTCGCCTACAGTAATGATGTCGGCAGCCAATAGGAAAGATGGTGGAGTAGCAAATAAAAAATAAAGATATTATGATCAAGGTGGAAAAAATACAAAATCCACATGATTAGTTGATTGATAGAACATTTTCAAGCTCTGCAATTATTATT
The DNA here is from genome assembly GCF_963691815.1 of Echiichthys vipera. Taxonomy (NCBI): domain Eukaryota; kingdom Metazoa; phylum Chordata; class Actinopteri; order Perciformes; family Trachinidae; genus Echiichthys; species Echiichthys vipera. The sequence continues at coordinate 10,840,340 of NC_139832.1, read as the reverse complement.
ATTATTTTGTTTTTTGCCTTTTTTTTCCGAGGGCAGTGTAGAAATGGGAGGGAAAGAGAGAGGGTGGGTGTTGCAGTTATCTGACTGGTTACAGCATGTGCTCCACTATTTTTTAAATAAGAATTACCTAAAACTCTAGTTTCATGTTTGCAGTTATGAAGATATGTTGCATTTTGTCTTATGTGATAATAAACAAAATATCCAAGATTTGGAATGTTGATAGAACCACCAATACCAAATGATAATTGACAAAACAAGCAATAGGAACGCATCACCATGGCCTCAATTTTCAATTCAATTCAATTTTCAATTCAATTTTATTTATAGTGCCAAATCATAACTTATTTATGACCCAACTATTCCCCCGTAGAGTACGGTGGCAACGAAAAACCTTCCCTATAACAGGCAGGAACGTCGGACAGATCCAGCTCTGTGGAGGACGGACATCTGTCTGCACCGGTTGGGGAGCAAGAAAAGGAGAGAGAAAGAGAGAAAAGACGGACAGATGGACAGAGAGACACAAAGACACAAAGACAGACACACTTTTGATGGGACATTTTTCCCATTCTCAATATAAACAGTATCCACTTTTTAAAAATATTGTATATTGTGCTATGTAACATCCAGTATAAGCATCATTAAACAAAAACATATTTGGAACATGACTAGGTGGTGTTAATAGAGAAACTTCAGACACAAGTTAAGGAACTACTGATCTACAGTATATTACTGACTCTGGGTTTGTCTGTTTTCACAGGCTGATGTGATGAATGTCAGTCCGGGGACACAATACAGTGTAACGGTCACAGCAGCGTCCTCCTCCAACATCAGCCCTGGAGTCAGCCGCATGATCAATACTAATGAGAGTGGTGAGATGTGCACATGAACGCACATTTGTTGTCCTGGGTTTTGTTTTTGGGTGTTAAAATGCCATTGGGTTCTCATCTGCCCTCTGCTGTTTAATTTAGTCCTTGTATAGCACACACACACTGAGGGAAAGGAACTAGTGTGTGTGTATGTGTGTGTGTGTGTGTGTGGGCGGGGGGTATACTCCCTGTTTAATTCCTCTTAGGTAACTTAAGCCCAGGCTTTTGAACCACAGAATGAATGGGTCTGCACTGAATGTCACTGAAATGCCACTGCTGTGTGAGGCCTTATTCATCAGAGTTAGAGCCTAAAAGACGCTCTGTCACGCACTTAACACACACACGCTCGCTCTTCTTCGAATTACTCTGAGACTGTATTCTGTTGACTTCTAATATACAGAAGGTTTTATTTACCAACATATCTGTACTGAATAGTATTGAACAAAGTTGATAGAGTGAATATGGGCTGTGGAAAGACATTCTTCTGTTCTCTTCTCTTCTGTACACTTCCTCTTCTTCTGCCTTCAGTTCCTGGTCCACCTTCAGGCCTAGAAGGAGAGCCCGTGGGCTCTAATGGTATTCTTCTCTCCTGGACCATGCCCTCTGATGCCAACAATATTGACGGATATGTCATCAGGTAAAAAACTGTGATTGAAGGTTTATTTTGGTCCTTTGGCATGGATCTACAATCCAGGAGAGCTTTGTCTATGACAACAACATTTCAGTACCAAGTGGTAATCAAGTCAGTATCAATGTAGAATTACCAAAAATACAAACCAAATTTAAGAAAAAGGGAATGCCAATAAATAAAAGAAAGAAGTGTTACAAACATAAATATCTAAAAATATTAAATATCATAAATAAATGGCATAGTGTGTTGTGAAATCTACATTTGGTATAAAATGCTCTTAGTTTCTATGTAAACGTTGGCCTCTGTGTGCATAGTTGTTGTATAACTCACACAGACAGACAGACACACACACACACACACACACACACACACTCACTGCACAGTATGTCACAATTTTCATGGGTGGAAGAAGTATTTAAATCCTTTAATTGAGTAAATGTACTAATGCTACAATTTAAAAATACTCAATTTCAAGTTAAAGCCCTGTAATCCAAATCTTACACTAGTAAAGGTACAGCAAAATGTACTTAAGGTAACAAAGGTAACTGCTATTTCAAATGTCCCCTTTCATTGTGTTTTTACTGATGTATTAATGTGTGTGCAGCATTTTTGTTGTAGTGGCTTTTTTTCTGGAAATCCTAAAAGGTCATGTTGTACAATAATACGAATATTTAAACCTTCAAGAAAGGTATTTAAGCATGTTGATTTGCTATGAAAATAGGATGAAATATTCTTAGATTTTTATTCTACTACAATGCATGAAGTTTAAGGGGGTAATTCTGTAACTCTGAAATACTTAAATAAGGTACAAGTATCTTAAAATTATGATTAAATACAGTACTTGAGTAATTGCTCTACTCAACTTATGTGTTATGTTACTCTTAACTGTTCTTACCACCATGAGCAGTTTTGCACCTGAATGAATCTTTTACTGTTGATCCAGCCCTGTAGCACTCATAAATGTAAAATTAAAGTTTAAAGATGATGGTCTTAAAAAAATAAACGTATATCACCCTGCAGGTACAAGGAGGTGTGTCCCTATCCTGATCCCACCTTCACACAGGTGACCAAGTACCTGGACATACCAGAGACCCTGATCACTGACTTCACCTCAGGTTCTACATACCACATTGAGGTAGGATCCACAATTCAAGATTAAAAACGTCATTGTCATTACAGTGTAGCTGATAGGACTTTGCTTTGCACATTACATAACTACAACAATCTATAAGGGCCATTGTAGGTTAAAAACAATAATAATTACAGAGCCAGGACAGGGGGGTAATATTCCAAAGAAACCTCATCATTTCTAAGATTAAAGTTGTACATTTACAAAACAAGAAAATCTGGAAAATAGTGGGGAAAAAACAACATAAATCCATAGCCAAACAATAAAATATTGATGCATCAAAAACAGTATAAAAGCTTTCTTGATCTTACAGGACTAAACTCCATTACTGCTGGCTATGGGAGCATATATATAGTTAAATATTTATCTTTAGTGGACACACACCGAAGCAGCAACAATCTTAGTGTATCTCATATCAAACATATTCCTGGAAACCATCCTTCTGTATTATTCTGTATGATATGAACGGATCCCACCGGACCAAACTATTCTCTTGATCTGGCTGAATACTGGTAATTGATCCTGACTGCATTATTAATCAGGTAAACAGATCTATGGATCCGCCATGGCTCTTTTCACTGTCTGTTGTCACTGAGCTTGAACGTGATCATGCTTATTAGTTTTCAGAATTCATTAACCCACAATGACCTTCATATAAATGGACTCTAAATGGACTGAGTGACTGATACACATCGCGATTATACCTGCAGATTCTGTATTTGTGTGTGTGTGTGTGTGTGTGCGTGTATGCGTGTGTGCGTGTGTGCGTGTGTGTGTGTGTGCGTGTGTGCGTGTATCATATTTCTACATCTCACCTGTGAGTGTGTTGGCCCAACATGCCATGCACAAAGCTGCGCTGACACACTAATTCATTACAGAGATCTTTCAAAGGCTATTATGTGAACTTTAAAATTCCATTCACAGAGGCATTGATTCAATTCTTAGTTTTTGATGTCGTTATTTTGCATTTAGACTGTCCTATGCAGGTGTTGGGCTTGCTCTTCTGTAGCTTGATTTTCTTCATCTACTTTAATTAAGTTTTGGACAGTTACATTTTTATTGCAGAGATATTACAGAGAGAGAAAATCCTAACAATTTTTTGACTGTACAATACGAATGATTCAACCTGTTTTTAATTTAGATCAATTTGCTTTTGTAATTGTAATTTCATGTTTTATTTCAGTTGTTATTTTCATTTGTTTAATATTCGAGTTTGACTTTTTGCATTGTTGGTTAGTTTAATGTTAGTTGTTTATCCAGATAAGGATTTTGATGGATAAGAAAATAAATGGAAGTAATATTGGTAATATCACATTTCTCAACACAATTACTCTTGTTTTAATCATATTGAAGTGTTGTTTAAAGCAATATAGATTAAATCTTCTACAAGTATTTGCACTAAGGAACATCTTTAAATCCAATTAGAAAAAAATGAAAATGCCTTGTGGCCTACCTAAAAACACTGACATTTTTCTTCTTTATTGATAGGTTGATATTTAAGTTAAATATGCAGTGTTTTTCATATTGCTCCAGTACAAATATAAGGTAAATGAAAGCTTTGATGAATTTCGTTCCGTCTTGCTTCACTTATCCTAGGCGGAGTCAAGACGGAAGCAAGGCGGAAAGAAAGTCACCTGGCGATAGTCAGGTTAGATATAATTCCCCATTTGCCTTATGATAAGACTTAAGTGATCATTTTATTTCATTATTCATTTATTTTTCATTAATTTTAATTTATTCAGGGTTTTTTTTTTATATATTCGCGAAGATTAAATATCTATTTCAGAGGCTGAGGTTTGTTCGTACATACTCTTTGTACCGGCTACCTGTATCATTGTTGTTCACGTGTTACTGGGATCACTCAATCACCTCTAACATAGTGTTGTTCCGTTGCCTGAGATTAGAAGCGAATCGGGATCCGATGACTGCCCTTTTGACAGGAACATGAATTAATCACTATGAGTAATACCAACCTCATTGTATCTCTCCCCTTCCCTTTAGGTAGCAGCCATATCTCCAGCTGGAATAGGAGCCTTCAGCAAATCTGTATACATAAAGACCGCTGAGTCCCGTAGGTGTTAAAGCACATCCACACGCACTTGCATAATGATCTCAGTAATTGTATATATATAGTTTTATATATCTATGTGTGTGTATATTCATTTTCGGTGTGCATTTCCTGCAGCCCCTGGCCTGGTCACCAACTTGACAGCGTTTGCTCAGAACCACACCTCCGTCATGGTTACCTGGTTCCTGCCACACCGCATCAACGGCCTCATCACAAAGTTTGCTGTCAAGGCTAAACACGCTCGCACTGGGCAGACGGTCCGCATGCTGGAGGTCAATGCAGTGGACATCATGACCGGTGCACTGCCTCACTGCAATGTACTGCATTATACTGTCCTTTTGACCGAACTGTTATTGTCAAATGTTTTATTTTTTTCTGTTTCAACATAAGGCTAGACATTTTCTCATATACTTTGTGTATGTCCTCTATGATTTTGTATTTATAGGATGCAGCTGATATCCTGTCCCGTGCGACTCTCAGTCCCTTGGAGATAACAGCATCGTCTTCACCCATCACCCTCTCTGCTGTGCCCCCTGCAGCCTCTTGGAGTGTGCCCATATCAGTAGGAGTTGATCAGCTAAGACCTTATACTGCCTATCTTTTCGAAGTGTCTGCCTTCACCTCTGATGGAGAGGGACAGGTTGCCTCAACTATGGTCCGCATGCCAGAATCAGGTGTGGAAAAAGAAGCAAACCAAGCTGGAACTTTTGTTTAATTTGTGAATTACACTGTTATTAGCATAGGATAGTCACTGCATGTATAAAAACAGTTATTTGTGTGTGTGTGTTTGTGTATGGCAGCCCCAGAAGACGCACCAGAGAACTTTATATTGAATATGACGTCTAGATCACTCTCCGTGTCCTGGAGCTCTCCCAGCATTATCACAGGAAAATACACCTACGTACTCTACCTTTATGGACCCACAGGTGATTCAGTTTTAGCTCTTGAACATGCTATAGACAGCTCAAACTCTAAATTGATAGAAATCCATAACATGATCTGTTTCTTCTTCACCCCAGGATATTTGTATGAGAACAGCACAGGAGACACACGATTTGCCCTGACTGGTTTGACCCCCTACACAAGGTACACGGTGGCCGTCCGAGCCAAAGCTGCTGGAGAAGTGGGTCCAGCAGCACAGGATGATGTAATTACACCTGCCGAAGGTGAGACCATTCATTAAGTAATGAACTAACACATGTCTTCTTGAATTTACAGTAGATTAATCCCTATAAATACTCATAGAATTAAAGCAGACTCAACAATACAATAACATCACCAAAAACTAACGAAAAGTCAAGGATAACAAAATAAAGTCCAATAAGTATTTGCATGCATAAAGGTGCGTTTTGTGTACTTTGTGTTTAATTCTCTCTGGCCCTATTTTTGTGTTTGTGTGAGCAGCACCAAGTGCAGTGCAGGACTTGATAGCAGAAGCAGAGGATTCAGTTTCCATCCGTGTGAGTTGGAGAATCCCTGCCCAGCCTAACGGTCCGATCACCCATTACAAACTGCAGGTTCTCGTTGGTGACATTTTGCTGCAGGACATCACCCTCACTGCAGAAATGGTAGGCCAGATGTCACAGCTATGTATAGCCACCACAGATGTAATCACAGCTCAGTGCTATTGAAAATTCAGTGTTAAAACCCAAACATGTTCAGTTGAACAGGCTGGAGGAAAATGAACTGTTAATCTTTGCACATACTGAACTTATTGAAGAAAAGTTTTATGTTTACAGTATAAAAACTGATAGTTTTCAGAAGATGGACATACCAATTAATATGACCCTCTAAGAAAATGAAGTGGAGCTAAAAATCCAATTAACAGAGGAATTGAATACACTCTAATTTTAAGGATGCCTTTCATTATGATATAAAAATAAAAACTACTCATAAATTAACATATTATTTTACAGTACAGTTTCTTAGCTTTACAAAAGGTAATTTTTTGGCTCACTGTCATGGATAACAATAGGTCAACTTTATCTACATCTCTGTAAACTGACAAATGTATATAATCATTGGGACTATTACAAAAATATCCTATTTGTGAGTTGAATAAATCAAAAACTACAGTCAGACTATAACATGTATTTTTTTTTCTTCCTTCAGAATTCAACTGAATTTCATGAAGGTGAGACACTTCCCCCTGATGTCAGTAACAATCCAGGGCGGCGTAAGAGATCTGCCGAGCTCAGTCTGATCACATCACCGCCGACTTTCACAGCCACTATTTCCGATCGCACACTGCCCACTGGTGCGACTGCTTCCAGTCTCACACACTCTGGACAAAGAATTGCTGACCACGTCACTAACACCGATGCTCACCCGACTGCTGACCTTATGGCCGCAGAAAAGCCCAGCACCAGTTATGTTTCTGCTTCCCATTCTAACAGCACAAATATTCAATCTACTGACTCTGCAGTCTCTGGGACCTCTGTACTTTCTCTTACCTCTGTGCCAACCGCTACGCTTCCACCCTGGCTGACAAAGCCATCACCTGCTGGGGATATGACCTCAGATTTATCCCCTTTGGCCCTGACACCAGGCCAGCTTCGCTTGTCCACACACGATGCAGCTATTACAGGCCACTTTTCAACACGCAGTGCAGCAGCTTCTGGTACAACAGGTGGGAGAGCAATAAGCCCTGCTTCTTTTAACTTCCTGGAGCCTTTGATACAAGCATTTGTACCTGTTCCAGTGCTTATAAATCCTGTCTGTGTGGTCTTGTGTATCCATCTGTGTGTGTGTGTGTGCATGCTGCAGGTGTAACAGTAAGAGAGGAGGTGATGGAAGTTTTGTCTGAGGAGTTGTCTTACCTGGTGTCAGACCTAAATCCCTTCACCGAGTACACATTCAGGGTCACTGCTTCTACAACAGTGGGAGAGGGTCCAGCAGCAGATATCACTGAGAAGACAAGGGAGCAGGGTGAGTGGTCACATGTTATGTCACGTTATATTTATTTAAGTGACATTTTTTTATCCAAAGTGACAATATGTGCATTCAACCTTCAGTCAAGCGCTCATTTAGAGACAAAAGTAAATAAGAGGCTGTGTTTTTTTTACATGTCACTTTTTCTAACAATTAACTATAAATAACAAAAACAAATAATAAGGCCTGTAAAACCTAAAATATTCTTTGTCTTGTACTGTATGTGGTGTTTAGTCCCTAGCTCAGTGCTCCAAGTGTCCTATCAAAACATAAGCTCCACATCGATACTAGTGAGCTGGGTCCCACCACTTAACCCCAATGGGAGGATCACACATTATACTGTCTACGGCCTCAAACTGCATAGTAATCAGACCCTGATGTGGGTTACTAACACTACCAGCATATTGATAACAGGTAGAGTAATCATCTTTTCTGCACAGTTCTATGCAGCCATTATAATTAGTATAATACAGTTCTGCAGCTAAATATTTCTGTTCTAATGTATAGATTTGGACAAGTATACTGGTTATAAGCTACGTGTAGCTGCATCTACAGCTGTGGGAGAGAGCTCTCTGTCTGAGGAGGATGACATCTTTGTTCTCACCTTAGAGGACGGTAAGTGCTGAACACAAACTGTATTCACACACACACACACACACACACACACAGCTGTTTCACCTTGTTGAATTGCACAATTCAGTGTAAGTGAATGGAAGTCACAGTCACAGTGATATTAAATATATCATATCAAATTTACTATGTAGATAGATAGATTGTATGATTTAAATGTGTTTCAATCACATTTTATTCAATGAAAGATTACTCTTGGATTTTTCCTGTCCATCCCAGAGCCTGACTCCCCCCCTGTGAACCTCACGGTGGTTGACACCAGCCCCTCCACTGCCACATTGGCCTGGTCTGCACCAGAACAAGCCAATGGGGTGATCCAACATTACGAGGTCCTGTACGAGAATGAATCCTACTCGGCTTTCATGAACACGTCTTCTAACACAGTCACTCTGATGAACCTGATGCCATTCTCCTACTACAATGTGTCTGTGAGGGCGTACACGCATTACGGCCATGGCAACCAAACGTCAGACGTTTTGTACCTGCTGTCCGGAGAGGATGGTGTGTTTACGGATGCACCCACCTACATGAATACGCACATACTTATCTGTAGTATCAGTATCAGTTGTTCAGATTATAGTAAATGTGCATCTTCTTGTGTTCTCTCTTCAGTCCCAGGCAGTCCTCCGTATGGCGTCACTTATGAGTCGGTCAGTCCCAGCGAGGTGAACGTGACTTGGCAGCCTCCCCTGCTGCCTAACGGGGTCATTACACACTATAGCCTGGACCTGTGGAATTCGAGTCACTTCCTGAACCTCACCTCACCAACCAACTACATCCAGATCACGCATCTGAGGAAGTACGCACATTACCGCGTCATGGTGCAAGCACACACGCGTGTTGGCCCTGGAAACTTCAGCAGCGAGCCGCTCAACATCACCACGCTGGAGGATGGTGAGAGGGACGGGTGGGGGAGATAGGAAAGGGGAGGGTTTGTTTTTCAGTTCCAGGACACTGCACGATTACATCATGACCGAGTTCAAAGGGCATCTGATTTAATCTGACTCTCCTGTCGTCTTTTCCTCTTCAGTTACATCTCTCTGTTTCAGCTAATGCTAATGATGTTACATCACAGGTATTTGATGCCACGTGACACCCGTGTCTCCCATCTCGGCTCAGAAGCACAGACAACAGAGTCATTATAACTAACCCATTTTTTATTTCAGGCCGATGTTCTGTTTCTATCTGGCACGTTCCTGAGGGGCCATGTGGAGTTCTTATTTGCCCAGTGCAAATATATTTATATAACTTACTGATACTCTACATTGATAGGCCATACTCCTGTTTGTATTATGTTGCTGGAAAGTCTTTCTCCTGCATCTCAGCTCCAGACACACCTCCTCAGTTCCTCCATGCCAGAAAGTTGTCAGATTATGAGGTGGAGTTGTCATGGCAACCACCACTTGAAGCTAATTCTGACATACTCTACTACATTGTCAGAGTTTGGTGAGTTTCTTAAACTGCTTCTCTCTGCATGTTTGACTCTGTTGAAAATTAAAAAAATACCTTTTAACATAACTGGTGACTGCTTTTGTTAGGAATGAAACGACTGAGCTGTGGCAGAATGTGACAGGGACATCGGTGGTTATTAATGTAGACTCAGAGAGTAGCTACAACGCCTCTGTCTCCAGCTGGACCAAACTGGGAGATGGAGGAGTACTGATCTACATCAGCTTTACCACCACTGATGCAGGTGCTAGATGATTGTTAAAGATTCTTTGACAGATAACTTTATCACCCTCACATACAAACTATTTCTTTACCATGTATTTGTATAAAGCTTCCTGAATATTTGTGTGTCATTTGTGTCCTCCCTGGCTCTCAGAACCATTTGACCCCCCGCAGAATGTGACTTTTGCGAATGTGACCGCCTCCTCCGTCACCTTGCTGTGGCACCCACCTACTAAACCTAATGGAATCCTTGTCCACTACACTCTTTACTACTCTTATAATAACACAGTGGCTGAGCAGGTGAGACACATATACTGTATGTAGACTATACAGACAGGTTACAGATTAAAGCTGCACTAATCTTATAATCTTGTACTTATTTTACCTTTTTTTTTTAAATGGGTCAAATGATGTGAAAGGTGTCACTCCTCACCTGCAACTTCCCTATTTTGGTTCCCTTGTATTGATCTCAGGAACCTTGCTCCAGCAGCAGGCAGTTGTTTGCTGCTAAACTCACTGTATGCTGCTACCTGCAAAGCACCCAACAACAAATGTAATGACTTGCTGGTGAGCATAGTGAAGATGCTAAAGACACAGATATTTCTCTCAAGAGTTGGTTGAGACTAGCCTGGCATCACCAGTTCATTTCCAAGGGGCGTTTTCTATCAGCGGTGCAGACCGAAATGTCTCTGAACAGAATATGATAGACCTACAGCCAATCTAAGCAATGAAACTATGTAGCGTTGAGCGACACGTGACAAGTTTTTTTTTTTTGAAGCAGAAAAAAAATGGGCGAACGAGTCACAAACATTTAAAATTACAGCTAAACTGTTCACTAAACGTCTTCTTCTTCTAAAATAAGCAATACGGTGACAGAATCTTGATTCATATTTTAACATCGCTGCCTAGTTTGAAAGTTTGATCTGAGTTTTGTTAGCCTGATAAGCTGCGCTGGACGACCTGCGCACTGGATGGTGACACTGTCAAATTATCGTCTTAAACTCGCCTCACCATGAGATAAACGGTTGTGATCGGCCTGTCACATCTTAAGCTGCTGTCTGAATGGGAGAGGGGCCTGACATACCCGCCAGAGCAAATGAAACCAAAACAAAACAGAGCTTGAAGAGAGAGAAGGTTGGACTTACATTTTTCAGGACACAAACATGACTTCAGACTAACGCTGATGTTGCTTTGTGTCTACTGGATGTGTAAATAGCAAACTAATTGCTAAGAAATGCACCATATCAACTGCATGATTCTATAATATATCAGTGTTGCGTTTACAGACGGTTCTGCTGTCCCCAAGTGGCGAAAAAGTTTGCTCTTGTTTAAGTGCTCTCTAAGTGTGTAAATGTCAGCCCAATTCTCTTTTTTTCCTCCACAGAGGGTTCTCATTACAGACTTACCTGCCCCTGCCTCTCCTGATTCAGCCCTCTCCTACACTCTGACTCGGCTGATTGGGGGCACAAACTACACCCTGTGGATGACCTCCAGCACAGTGCAGGGTGACGGAGGGGTCCAGAGCGAGCCACTAACCCTGTTCATACCGGAGGATGGTCAGTCAGTCAGACAAACAACAAACACACACAAACGCTAACATAATACGAATAGTAAGTTAAAAAGAATAGACATAAACATGAAATATTACACATAACACCAGATAATTATTGCATACCGTGATTCAAAGTCTCACTGGATGGCGAGTCTGCACACTTTTTTCAAAACTCTTCAACTTCCCAAACTAAAAAAAAATTACATAAAAACTTTGCGATTGAAGATGTGACTTTCAGACTATTTGTGAAAGGGCTAACAGTCGGTCTGGCATCTGGCTCTATTTTTGTCCTCCGTGACACTGTGCCTTGAAGACAGCCAGTTTGTGTTTCCTTCTGCTGAGCATGACAAAAATTGTGAGGGATTAAAAAACAGGGCGAGAAAGAGAGCACAGAACCGTTTATGATATGATGAGAAAAAAACAATGCAATGCTACAGTGACTTTGCTACCACAGAAACCAAAATTTGGATGTAATATTTAAATGTACTTAATCCTTTTGATATCCTCAGTGTAAAAAAAGTGAAATGTATATACAGCTAATCTCTTTGTTTTTATGTTATTTTGGGAAAAATGGTGCAGACAGCCGCCACATTCTTTGGCACATAGAGGTCATATTTGTACGCTGTGATCATTTTTTTCTCATTACCATAGTATTTCACTGTCTCTGAACGATTACTGCTCATACTGACTCTATATCTCTGCCTGTGCTCTAGCTGCTCCACTCTCAGCCAAGCACCGGATCTCCAGGGCACAGCCAAGCCCCCTGCTGGCCTCAGACCCCCACACACACCTGGCCCCTCACATCCACTCATTCATCTTATGGATATCTTGAGTTTTATCTCCCTTCTCCCCTTCATCTCCAAATTATTCTCTTTTCTGTGTACCATGAGTTATTTTCGGAGGGGCTGAGACGATGAACAGGATGAGTATTTTCTCCTCAACCCCTTTCTTTCCCAAGGTTTTCAGTGTGCTAGTTTCCCTCCTATATGCCTCTGTATGTCTCTGATTGAGCTGTTTATTTAAAATGATATTGTTACTGTGTCCATATACTGTACTGTTTTACTTTACTGTGTTTCTGTGGTAAAGTAATGTCATGCCGCATTGTTCTACTTGATGTGTTGTTGTTGATTTTGTTAATTCCAACAATGCTGCCTTTGATTATGTGCTTGTGACAGATGATAATGATTATGATGATGACGCTGGTGCACTGTTTGTTTCTCCCCGAAGTGTCAGAGTGTGTATGATTGATTGACGGCCTAATTTACAGTCTCATAGTACAGTATACTCACATCAAAAGGCTCACAGTAGATAATTTTAGTAACACCATTCTTCTTGTTTTACTCTTCAGTGCCAAGTGACTCGGTCCGAAACCTGACTGCTCAGATCTTCAGCTCCACTGCCATCATCGTCAGTTGGGACCCTCCCATGGAGCCAAACGGTCGTCCCACCTACCTGCTCACCTTACAGGAGGCTGGAAACCCCTCAGACGTATCCAACCAAGGGGCCCCAGCTGTCAACAAGACCATCAAGCATACCACAACTGACAATGTCTTCCTATTCACCAGACTCAAGAAGTATTTCCCGTATGTGTTGACTGTTACCCCAGCAACTGGTGCTGGCGCTGCCTACAACCATACCAGCACAATGTATCTGAGAACGGATGATGATAGTGAGTTTACGTTCCCAATCATTCACTAATGAGGTATGCTTCATGTATTTATTGAGAAACTGTTTGTCCTTAGTTCCTAGTTCTGCTCCATTGCTCGTGTCCACCAGGAATCTATCGTCGTCCTCTATCGCAATGGTCTGGCAGCGCCCTCTGGAGCCCAACGGGGAGATAACAGAGTACGCCCTCACTCTGTTTGGCCCAGGGGGCTCCAACACTACTCATACCCCCAACACCTCATTCATCCTCACAAACCTACTTCCATACACAGCTTACAACCTCACTATTACAGCTGCAACGCGCAAAGGCTCAGGGCCTTATGTGCTGCTGCAGCTGCACACCGATGAAGGAGGTTAGTTTGAAAGCAGGTTGGAAATTTCTCAAAGATCCTAATTAGATAGTATTTATTTATGAAACTATGCAAGTATATCTACTGTATCAACTTCTCTATCTGCCTTACTTTGTTTTTCAGGCCCCATGTCTCCTCCCCGTAACCTGACTATATATAACCACACAGCAGTCTCTGTGTGGCTGAGTTGGGAGCCTCCTCTGGAGCCCAATGGAGTGGTGATACAGTACGGCTTCAGGATCCGAGACCTCATCACACACGCCGTCACGCACAGGGTACCATTAATTTCACACACCGACGGCTACCACACAAAAACAACAACACTCACACTTACACACACTCCAGAAACCTACTCGGTAAGAGTACACAATGTTACACTTACGGTAGCTCTAATTTCACACTCCAGATACCACTCAGCAATACCTTTTTACGTACACACACACATGCACATATATGTTCTGATTGCTGATACAACAAGATATTATCCTCTCCAGTGGAAGATTTTATCTCCTGCTTGTCATATTTCTTAAGTGCGTGTTTTTATGTGCATGTAGAATTCCTCTGGTCCGTCGACCACAGAGTATCTATCAGGCTTCAAGCCTCATAGCTCCTACGAGATCAGTGTTTACAGTTACACAAGAGTGGGCCATGGGAATCAGTTCAGCAGCCCTGTGACCTTCACGACTAACGAGTCAGGTAAAATACACACACTGTCTACACACAAGGGATGTGCCACTGATTTCATTCACTGCTCAGTTTGTGGTTCAAAATTGAGTGTTACAGTATATTCAATTCAATACAAATAACTTATTTATCCCTTAAGGGGCAATTTATGGAAAGCAGGCCATAAACATAAAGACATTCAACCACATGCATCTTAAAAAAAATACAAAATGTATGGAAAGAGAGAAAATTTAAAAGAAAGAAAAAAACCTAGTTGAAAGGCGCAAGGGTTAGTGTCCGACATTCTAAAAAAGTGCAAAAGTATCAGCATTTGTCAATCATCTCTTTAACCTAAGATGTTCCTTAACAATAGTTATGAAGTGCATGTGTGGGGTCACTGATAACTGGCCATTCTGACGCTGTGCAAGGGATCTCTGTGTTTTTTCAATAGTTGAGGTAAATGACACCTAAAAATCAGCATTCAGTTATTGTCCTATAGATAAATGCATGTAAACCAACAAATAAATGAAACATTTAAAATACATACAGATATAAAACATTGTCAGTATATTACAATCTACTCCAAAGAGGTTTGGTTTGTGTAGGCAGTGGAGTCGCTCTTTTTCACAAGCACATCTGCTTGTCATTTTGAAAAAGGCTCAGCAGCAGCACAGCATGAGGCAAGCAGAACGTGAATCCCCCCAAGAACAGCTGGTCATTACCACAGAGTTGCTGGCTGTGCAACCAAAAGTAAATAGACGTATAAAAGATGCTTACAACAGATTTTTTTGGCTTCCACATTAGGACTGGGCGATATGACAATATACATTATATTGTTATAATGATATTAAAATGTCTATATATCTATCTCATAAAGACTATTTATTTATTGAATAACCAGAAAACGCGCTATATTGTGATGTATATCATTTTCGAGATATGAAATTACTCAAAAAACTGTGTGTAGCAGCCATTTTTTGGCATGTGTGATGAAATAACCAAAGGCCAATACTGATTTTGAAATTCTTTCCTCTTGCAGTGAGAAGTGAAGAATGTTAACTAAAGCTAATGCTGGCATTCCAATATCACTGTCTCACCTCTCTGTCTGCAGTGTCTGATGCTGTGGGGAACCTGTCTTGCTCAGGAGTGAGCTGGGATTCAATAGAGCTGCTATGGGGACTTCCAGGCAACCCTAATGGGCAGATAATTTATTATGAGATTCTAGTGGAGGTAGACGCGCAGTCCTACACACACCGGGCTCACACACCAGAGTACACAGTGACTGGGTTGTCTCCAGACCAGGAATACACACTCACTGTGGCCGCAGTCAACTCTGCAGGACCTGGAGACACACTCAATTGTACTGCTTCCACTCTTTCTGAATCAGGTAGTCAGTCTTGTTGTATTTTGTAGCATTCTGGCTTCAAATTGCTAATATACAGTAACACAGAATGAATGCTTCCTCCTTGTCTTCCTTTAACAGCCCCAGCTGCCCCTCGCTTTCTTGCCATCTCTCAGGTCACACCGAACAATGTGACACTTCTCTGGGCTCCACCACTTTCCATTCCTGGTCTGCTGAAAGAGTACCACATCATTGCACAGCTGCTTTCAACTGTTTGTGAAGCAAACACACTAACTACTGTACAGCCGGCCCCAGAGGACGAGCTGACTTCAGTCTGTGTGGACTCTAATGTCACAGTGTCAGTGAATGCTTCGGATGGAATTGAAGAGAACCACAGCGTCACACTTCAATCCCTGGCTAAGTACAGATACTATCGCTTCAAAGTGGCTGCTGTGACCAACGCTGGAGTCGGAGAATATACACACTGGAATTACGCACGCACCCTGGCTGGAAGTAAGAGCGTCACAATGATGATGTGATCTTTTTGTGTTGCATGGGGAGAGTTGGCAGTAAGTCAGGGCCTCAGCAGTAATGGTGATGGTGAAAATTTAATTAAGTACATTTACGCAAGTACTGTACTTAAATACAGTTTTGAGGTACTTTTCTTGGGTATTTACTCCTTATTCTGCTCTATACTTCTACTCAACTACTAGTAACTACTAGTTACTTTACAGATTAATATTAATGCAAAATATAAATAAACTAATAAATTATGATATGTTGTTGTAGATTAAGCTACCTGGAAGTATATAAAGTAACTGCAATGAGCTCCACCTTTACCAGCTGTAACATTAAAGTAAGATTTGCACAACCTTTACTTGTAACAGAGTATTTTTACACTGAGGCATTGCTATTTTTACATACTGTAATTAAAAGTATTTAAAAATACTTCTTCCATCACTTTTGTTTATAAAATAGTAAAGAATTATATTGAGAATGAGTAATTTGAATCCTATCCAGATTGTTGTCTGGTGTTTAAAATAGCAACTTTATGGAAGATCTTTATGGCTTTGCATGCTTTATAGTATTATAGCAATGTATAGCATCTTCATAATAATGTGTAATATTCTGGCCTTTTGAGTTGCTCAGAGAGTCAGAATTTAGCATTCAGAATTGGCATAAACCACTGTCCACAACCTCTTCTTTATTATTTTTCAGTGGTTCATATTCTCATACTGTAGCACCCTGCTCTCCCTTTAATGCATCCTTCTCTTTTTCAACCCTGTTATTCTTAATAGTAGTAGTAATCTACAATAAAAACAGGTATAATGTTGAAGAATTTGCAATGAATGATCGGGGGAAAGTCATTACATAAATGGGTTTGATGGTAGATCAGTAGAGAATTATATGATTCATCATTTCAGTGCACAATGTTAAGACACTGAAATTAAGCAGGCTGCAGAGTCATCACCCTTTTCCGAGGCAATGCTTTACAACTCATTAACAGTCATGTAAGGAAGGATGTTCATAGACAAATATGAACAGAGGCAAAAGCCATTTTAGAGGCCCCATAACGCCAGTGACAGTGAAAACATGTTAATTGTTACCACTGGCATGGTAACAATGCACATCATTAGCATTCTGTTTTTCTCTTATCTCCTCCCTCAGACCCCGATGACCCTCCCCGTGACTTGAAAGTGACCCGCACCTCCAACGGACTTCGTATTGCATGGGACGCTCCAGCTGTTCTGTCTGGACCAACTTCATATCTTGTGCAGGTCACCTGATTGAGTTTTGATTTTACACGCACACACACACACAAACACACACACACTGTGTGTGTGTGTGTGTTTGCACACGCACAAATATGATTATAGCACAAAGATTGAAACAGAGCAAGAGCTGGTCAGAGTTTTAAACATAAGAAATGCAAACAATATGATATTATTCCAACTCTGCTCATTAACATACAAGTATTAAATCTTTCCATGAACTCTCCTGTCGTACCAGGTGGACGGTCCTGGTTTGAACATCTCAACAGTCAGAGCTCCAGGAGAGTTGACGACTGTCGTTGTGACGAACTTGACTGCTTTCACTCGTTACTTGGTGACTATCACTGCCTTCACTGGTCCATTGGAGCGAGCAGCCAGTGATGGGAAAGCCATCGGACCTATTGAATTTCAAACCCTGGAGGAGGGTATGTGGAAATGTACATCTTGTGAGCACCTACCTGCTGCCCACCTGTGAATACGACCACATATATATTAATATGTCTCACTGGTATCATTTCTACTCTGTCCCTAGAGCCCAAAGACCCTCCAAAGAATGTGACAGTATCAGTTATCCCAGAACACGTAAACCGTGTGAAGGTGACTTTTACCCCACCGGAGGAGCCCAATGGAAACATAACTGCCTACTTTGTGTACATTTACGAAAAGGACAAACTGGTCAAGAACGTCAGCCTTAATATTACCCAAAGAGACCAAAACATTCTGACTGCTGTCATAGAGGGCCTGAAAGGGGGGCACATCTACAGCATACAGGTAAACACGCACACACAGTCCAAACCCTTGCAGGTTTAACTATTCTTTTTCAAATTGTTGTTTTCTTTTCTTTAACTCCTTATTGGCTAATTTCCCTATTTCTGCTGTCTTTTCTCCTTTCTCCTATTTGTCTGTTTGTAGATTTCAGCAAAGAATGGGGCTGGCAGGAGCCCACCCAGCCCGCATGTCCAGATAACTACAGGGATCACAGGTACAAGTTCCTCTTTCCTTTTGTGTGCCCTGCGGTGCTCTACAGTGTTTCTCGCTTCCTTGTTGCAACAGTGCAGCACGTATGTGAGACAGACACAGTTTCATTGCTCAGTACAAAAGAATGCAAGCCTGTTCTAACATTGCAAACGTAACTCAGCAATTTTGTCATATAGACTTAGACTTAGACTTCTCTTTATTGATCCCTTTGGGATGACTTCCGGAAAGAAATTAAGTTTCCAGCAGCTTAGAAAAACACAAGGGAGGTATAAAAAAAATACAGTATAAGATAACAATAAACAGTAAGCTATAAACTCTTAGGTAAATATATATAAAGTAGAGATATGAATACAGGTCAAATAAAATTCACGGAAATTGAAATCAGAAAAGTAAAGTGTAAAGAAAGCGTATAAGATAAAATATGTATGACTATATGACGGAAATGAGTATACGTGAGATACGTGTTGTTGATGATTTAGAAGATTGAGCAGTGGCCTGTTTATAATGATTTGTAAATGCAACAGACTAAAATTGCATCTTCACATCTTCTTGTGTGTGTTCCTGTGTGTGTGTCTGTGTGTGTGTGTGTGCGCTCTTCTATGTTCACACGTGCGTGTGTTCCAGCCCCGGCCAAGCCAACCCAAAGACCCCAGGCAGTGCTGAGCCATGGAGGGGTTGCCATGGTTACCCACAGGAGTATCACCATCCGCATGCCTGCCTGTTTCTATAGTGACGACAATGGACCAATCACAAAGATTCAGGTCATCGTGGCCGAGTCAGGGGGTATGACTCTTCAGAAACATTGACAGCCGTCACTTTTAGTTGAACACACTTGGGTATCGGTTTGTGCTTTAAGCTTCAAGTAGAATCTTGTTTTACAGTATGTCACTCTGCCCTGAGCTCACAAAAGACAAAATGTATGCAAAAGCCAAAGGGCTTAACGTCAGCAGAAATTTGACTCAGTCCCCCTGCAATTCTTTTCCTCTGTGACTGACTTTCTCATCCTGTCACAGTGAAGGACATCCAGAACCTGACCAACTGGAAGAATGCATTTTTTGATCGTCCTGGACCTTACCTGACCGACAAGGGGTTCCCCAACCCGCCATGTAATTTGGGAGATGAGGCATCGCGCACAGACGCACGTATCAGAGGTGGTCGAAGTGTGTCTGGAGGCGGCCAGCCCCCGGTGAAGCGCAATCGCACTGCGGCAGGAACGTACGTGATCGGAGGAAACGACGACTGTATAAAGCAGAACAACACTGATAACTTCTGCAATGGACCCCTGAAGCCAAACACAGTCTACGTGTGAGTGCAATACACACACACACACACACACACACACTCATCTACACAACAACTTAAAAATTGTTGTATGTAAATAATAATATAATGCTGACACTGCACTGTTGTTCCATATTTATCAGGTTTAAGTTCAGAGCCACTAACATCAATGGCCAATTCACAGACTCTGAGTATTCGGAGCATGTCAAAACTGCAGGTATTTATATTCATCTCTGTATTTCTCTAAATCAGAAAATGAAAACATAAAAACTTGTTTGGCCCTCACTTCACTTCAAATTGCCCTATTGACATCAAGCGCCTCATCCTCTCTCTGTAGTGGACGGGCTGTTGACCAGAGAAGAGCAGATCATTCTGGGTGTTCTGCTCTCCTTTTTCTTGGCTGTGTTGCTCATCATCATCATCTGCGGCTCCGTCAAGTAAGATGCCACCAACAGGGATTCAATAGTTTGCCAGCATTGACATGTTTACCAAAACACAGTGCTGATTTCAATTTAGAATTAATACACAAAAAATTCCACGTGCAAATTCTGGTGTAACTGTTGGTCATTTTTATTGCAAAAATTTTGCATTTTTTTTGCAATAAATCAGATTCCTTTAAAAAAATAAAAATCAGTATTAACCTTGTTATTAACCAATTTGTTCGATTGACATATCAGGATCCATCAGCGCAAGAAGGAGGGCGGGACTTATTCACCCAGAGAGGCAGAGATTATTGAGACCAAGTGTAAACTGGATCAGCTGATCGCTGTGGCAGATCTGGAGCTGAAACAAGAAAAACTCAACCGGTTAGTGTGTGTTTCTAGTTTTAATCAAAAAGCATCGCTTTACGGAATGTAACACTTCCGTTTTTTGGCAGCTGAAATGAGGTGCACACTACATAAGTTCAGGCTTGATTTAGATGCCCCCAGATTAGATTTTAAGTCTAAGTCAACAAGACAAAAATCTGTTTGCTGCAGTCTCGCTACGTGCTCCTGTTAACACAACATCCTCTGGTGTCGTAGAGTTTGTGCAGAAAATAGAAGCAGCAGCAGCATCTTTGTGGCTTTTTAGTTTACCTTCACTTCTCTGCAAAACAGACAAGTCATCCTGTCTGCATCTCTACAACCATCCTCTCATACAAATCCGGGTTTAAGCCCTCCTATATTTCTTCACTTGTACAAAGTAAAAGAGCGCACAGAATAAGTGGCAGTGAGAAGTCAAATTCAGTGTTTGGTGTATAGAGATCTCTGATTGCACGGATGAGGAGAGAAATGACAGGATAGAAAACACGAATAGTACAAAAATGCAGTTTTTATTTTTTTTTATTTGACAATACAGATAGAAATCTGCATGGGCACAACCAATTAGCATAAGCTGCCTGAACACCTTCCTTCCCCAACATCTCAAGAATACTCACTTAATGACAGAATACAAAAGAAACCAAAAATAGAGGGGTCTGTGTAGGTGTAAGAAACTGGCTTGTCTTCAAGAGGAACTGAATGAACAGGAACATTGAAACCTTAAAAAACCACAAGAGAGAAGATAGATAAATGAAAGCAGTTCCACTTGGCAGATACCTGTCCCTTATCTCTTAAGTGTAAATGTAATATAGAGGCCCCGGCTGAGCAAATATTTGCCTGCCTTATTAAACATCCAATATGACATTTTTTCATATGCATTATGCAGCGACTCTTCACGGTTCTAAAAAAGGAGGCATTTCCTGAGAATACTTGCCATACACTCAGCTCAGATGTCAGAAAAGCAAAGATCGTAGGTTTTTCACAGTTGCATGTTGTTGCACTGCTTTGTTGGAGCTGAGATCTGCATAAATACCACCTTTTTAAACTTAGTTTATGTTAAAAATAACACACTTTTTCTTGGCACTTGTCACACAGATGGCACAAATAACTTCCCTCGCATGCACACACTTGCTGTAACTCGCCTTTTCTCTCACCAGGTATTCTTCCTTCTTCTTTAGA
The DNA here is from genome assembly GCF_963691815.1 of Echiichthys vipera. NCBI lineage: Eukaryota > Metazoa > Chordata > Actinopteri > Perciformes > Trachinidae > Echiichthys > Echiichthys vipera. The sequence goes on along the minus strand of NC_139832.1, from coordinate 10,818,832 downwards.
CGGAAAGAGATTTATGTGATCCAGTAAGTTTGGACCTGTGCGTGCCATATTGTAGTGTGTATGCTTTGTTTTGCATGATGTACCTCACGTTTCATTCAGCAATATGTGTGTGTGTCATTGTCATGTTACCCATCAAGGTTTAAATCATCCATCTGCGATGCTTATTAAACCTTCGGTGGAGATTGTCAGAATCTCGGATCGGGGATATCAGCGTTTTAGTCTTCTCCTTTTCCTCCACCACTGGCAGAGCTGTGCCAACACTCCTCTGCTTGAGACCATTTTAATTTGTTTACCCTCTCACTATCTCGAAATTGCTTGGAAGGCTTAGTGGCCTTAGAGGGCACAAGTGGTAAGCTTTATCAGTAGCTAAGGATCTGCGTAGCTGCAAATCTTCAGCAATGCAAAGAAACATCAGCCAGAGGGGAATTACCACATGCTTCATTCAAGTTTACTGATGTTAGAATGAAACATCAAAGTCAGTGTCAGTGTTTAATCAAAGTGGATTCGATTAGAAATGGTTAAACATCCTTTGCTTAAACATACAATGCTGGGCACTTTCTTCATTGAGGATCAGTTCAGCTGTCATGGATAGAAATACAACAGTGTGGGCTGTGATTATTTTGCTAATTTGTTTATTTTGGTTGATGTTTGCTGTCTATTTTTGTGTAGGCTGCTCAGCTACAGGAAATCACTCAAGTAAGTCATCCTGCATAAATAATAGGAATATACACACAACGTTTGCAGCAGAGATTGGCATGTTTTATCCTAGAATAAACATACAGAAAATAGCATATTGTTGTCGAGCTTTTGTACATCTCTCTCCATTCTTCACACCAAGTGTTTGTCTTCCCTTACCTCTCTGCAAGGCCTGTCAACAAGAAGTCCTTTCTGCAGCATGTAGAGGATCTTTGTGCCAGTGACAATGCCAAGTTTCAAGAGGAGTTTGCTGTAAGTGTTTGCCTACAACCCCGACCCGTCTTGATCAATCTTGGAATGTTGAGAACTATATGAGTTGTCATGTATAATAATGGAAAATCAAAATTGTCAGATAGACAAAAACAATGAAAATTGAAGGAAATGTGTGCTGTTGAAAGGTTCGAATAAGAATTTAGTGCAGTTAGGGAAGCTGTGTGTAAAGTAATTGAAAACAAAATCAATGGCAGAATTTTCCTTGTTTTTTTGCACCTTTCACAAATGTAAAAACAAAGAAGTATAACATCCTATCAAATATGCATTTGGAGATGAAACGCAAAATGTTAGCTAAAACTGAACTACTCTAAATTATACATAGTGCTTATTATTATTCATGACTGATAATATATAGTCATAAAAACACATGCCAAATGGTGCATGCTCGTGCTTTCTTTGCCTACTTTTATCAGTATTTTTGACAGTTTAAAGGAGACATTTTATATTTATCTTTCACTTAAGACCAAAATTGTATATAGAGCTGTTTTAATACAGGCCCTGAGCTTTTAGCTTGTGTGTGTATGTGAATACTGATATATTACATATTATCTCCTCAGGAGCTTCCAAAACTGTTGCAGGACCTGGCCACCACAGATGCTGACCTGCCCTGGAACAAATCCAAAAACCGCTTCCCCAACATCAAACCTTGTAAGTGGTCAGGCTTAAAATTAGCTTTCCAGAGTTATGCGATACCTCAAGTATACCCAATTGATGTGTGTTACCTCTAACTAACTTAGTAACGGCATATGCATATTCACCAGCGTTTGCACAGCTGCATTTCATGTGTTTCTACCACACTCTTCTCACTAAACTGTCTAGACAATAACAACCGGGTGAAACTGCTGTCAGAACCTGGCACAGCGGGCTCTGACTACATCAACGCCAGCTTTGTCTCGGTGAGTTCTGGGTATCAGCTGTTAAAAACCCCGGGGGTTAACCTGGAAGGTCGCCTTCACTTGAGGCATAATCAGGTTACGATTGTAGCTATGTAGGCATGCCATGTTTACTGAGAGTTTGTTCTAGATATTTCCTTGTCCCCTTCTGATTCTGCCAGACAGATAACAGCCACTTCAGGCTTATTCATTTGTGAGTGAGTGAATAATGTTGGTTTATAATTTCAGTAAGTCTGTATGTTGTTGAAATTGTTTTTGAGCTTATATAAATATGTCTCTCCCCCATCTTTTCTCTAGGGTTACCTTTGCCCCAATGAGTTCATAGCCACCCAGGGTCCTCTGCCTGGCACAGTGGCCGACTTTTGGAGGATGATCTGGGAAACGGGAACCCGCACTGTCGCCATGCTCACACAGTGTTACGAGAAAGGCAGAGTGCGTTATGAGAGATATGCCACTGTTATGAAAAAGCATTCAGGCAGTGCTCCATTTTGGGTTCCTTTACAACTCTGCCAACAGGAGGGGGATTAATTTTGTGGAGATCTGAATCGTGCGTGCGTGTGTGTGTGTGTGTGTCTATGTGTGTGTGTGTGATATTTCAGATTCGGTGTCACAAGTACTGGCCAGAGGATAATAAGCCGATGTCAGTGTTTAGTGACATTCTTATCTCAAAAGTGTCAGAGGAAGTGCTTCCTGACTGGACTGTCAGAACCCTAAAAGTAGAAAAGGTAACATAGCTTACAATCTCTCTCTCTCTCTCTCTCTCTCTCTCTCTCTCTCTCTCTCTCTCTCTCTCTCTCGCTCTCTCTCTCTCTCTCTCAGTTACTGTAAATGTTCTTCATTCTGAAATTGAATGGGCTACCCGATGTTTAACTGGCAAACCACTTAAAGGAATAGTTCAACAGTATGGGAAATGCACTTCTGAGCTCTTTTATCAAGAGTTAGTTGAGAAGCTTGCTACAACTCTCACGTGTGTTAGGTTAAATTTCCCAAAAACTCAAACTATTCTTTAAAGAACCGTTGTGTAGTAAGCTATCTGTTCCACCTACATTTTATCTGTATTTATATTCATTAAACTTGCATAAATTCCTCTGTGCAGCACGGGCACTATATCCTAGTTCGCCACTTCAACTACACATCGTGGCCTGAGCACGGAGTCCCAGAGTCCTGCAGCACTCTCATTAAGTTTGTCAAAGCTGTTCGAGCACACAGGCACGACAACACCACTATAGTGGTCCACTGCAGGTACTGTACTGTGGCACGTCAGCGTTGGTGTACTGGCACTGCATAAATCACTGCAAGTTCCTTAAAAGTAAAGTGCACAAACTACTTGATTCTGTTTTTGATGCTATGTTTCATCAACAAAGTCCATCTCTCATTGTTCCTCAGTGCCGGTGTGGGCAGAACAGGTGTGTTTATCGCCCTCGACCACCTCATTCAGCACGTCAGAGATCACGACTTTGTGGATATTTATGGCCTGGTGGCTGAACTGCGCAGTGAGAGGATGTGTATGGTACAGAATCTGGTGAGTTCACATCAAATACACATTTTATTCCTGTGGTTAAATTTCACAATCCAGACAGAATAAACAACACAACACAAAAAAGGGGGGATTATCAGTATGTTGTCTTAAGTTGTTCCAGTACACTTGAGAATCATCAAAGACTCACAAATGGCGGTGTTGTCCTACTTTTTTTACTTCATGGCCTGCTGTGATCTCATCCCCACGAGGAAACATTTGGTAAATTCTTGTTTTGACAAAGGGAACGATCTGGCAGTGGATTAAAGGCATATGCCGAACAGGATTCCCCCTTTTGAAACAGCATGAACCTATCCTAGAATTACCCTTTTCAGTCATTACTTATGGAGCAGTGGAGAGTGTCTGAGTGTCTGCAGGGACCCTCTGCCTAGTGCCTTTGCATCTTCTCAGTATTATGCTTTTATTATGTCTAGATTTTTTTTTCAGTATGGGCCTGCAGTGTCTACAGCTATAAGAGCTGCTTGATTCTTCCAGACAGCAGTGTTCAGTGTGCCAAACAGTTAGCTATTAGCATTGTAGTCCAGTCATATAAGAATAAGACCCTCAGCTTGAAGAGGCCATCATTCAGGTCAGTTATATTATAACCTCACAATGTAATTGCTTGGATATCGGAGAACAGTGCTATTGCAGATAACTTTGAACAAGCCCACGTTTTAACCATGTTATCCAAAACCATTAACAAGTGAAAACAAATTAAAATGTTAAAAAAGTTATTATAAATGTGTATCAGATTTTGCAGGGTTACTTCATACTTTCAGTTTTGCTGCTTTACTTTCCATTGCTGTGCTTCTACTGTACATGGTTTTAACGATGAAATGACAATGAATGACAATTATAACAAGCATTTCTGGTGTGTTATGTTTTTACTCCTTCCTAGATAATTGAATTGAATTAGAGATGTATTTTAACCGGTCCAGTAGTCTGACTGCTCCTGTTGCTTGCCATATTGAACTTAAAAATTGTGTCTCCACATCTCCAGATATCAGCAATAAACTGATATGAATTAATCAGTAGTGGATAAAAACATGAAGTCAAGAGGCAGCAATTTTAAATTCAGCTTTAGTAGGTACAATATGCCACGGTACATGTAGAACTAGTAACATAATTAGTTGTTTAGGGATTTATTTACCGTTAATACCATACCATGATAAATGTCTTGGTTGCCAACACAAAAAATGATGCAGGCCCTAGCTGAACCACATTGAACTGGACTCATTTTCCACCTTAACTTTACTCAATTCACGCAGCATCACTCACACATGATTCAGCCGTGTACCAAGCTCGGTTGATCTCAGTTAATTAAGGTTGACAAACAGACGCAGATAGAACCCAAACAAAAATCCTTCAGGGATGAAGGTTATCATTCATGGTCCATCACGATCACGACAAAAGTGTTGCTCTGTGCCTTCATCTGAGGCATGCCACTCTCAAACGTCCATATCTTTCCACACAGCCAGAGAAGCATGCCCAGTGAATGAATGGGAAGCTATCTTGAAACATGGTATCCAGTGCTCTTATTATAATATATCCATGGCTGTGACAGCTGCACCATTAACAGACAAAATCATTTTCCATGTTATTATTTAGTCTGCATTAGTACAAATGTTTTTTGTTGTTGTTGTCATCTGTCTTTTATTAAAGCAAGGTTGGAAATGATCTGCCAATCAGCTCTGATAGGTAGAGAGAAATAAAGCCTTGAATCAAGTGACATAATCTTTTGTGTGTGTGTGTGTGTGTGTGTGTGTGTGTGTGTGTGTGCGCATGTGTGTGTGTGTGTGCGTGGGTGGGCGGGCGTGCGTGTGTGTGTCAGGCACAGTACATCTTCCTCCACCAAAGTACGCTGGAACTTCTGAACAACAAAGGCAACAGTCAATCCATCTGGTTTGTCAGCTATTCTGCTCTAGAGAAGATGGACTCCCTGGACGCCATGGAAGGTAAACAAAAACAACAACAACATATAAACGCTCAAATAAACCCATGCTCCCCTGAGCAGCACAATGCTCACGCCACACCACACATTTGTACTTCAGGTGATGTTGAGCTGGAATGGGAAGAGACCACTATGTAAGCGACTGACTGAGGGACACCTTTGCCTGGGGGAGAGTGTCAGTTGTTGGGAGGGCGACCTCTGCACAGTCTGGACCGGACCGCCTCCACCACACAGGGTTAGAGGGAGGCAGAGGAGAAACAGGAAGCGAACAGAACAGTTTGAACTGAACGATTTGTCAGTCGACGAGTACTTCACTTCCACTTCAACCCACTTCTCAGCGCAGTCCTCCCTTTAATCCCTCTAGTCCACTTGTTTTCAAAGAGAGTGTGAGAAACAAAAGGGAGACAAGTATTTTAGAAATGACAGGGAGAGAAGAGCTGGCGGTGAGCTGACTGCGAGAGCTCTATCATATCTGTAAGCCTACAGGTACTTTGCACAAATTGATTTCACTGTGTATTGTAATTGTTGTATTATGTTGATATCATCTATGTTTTTGTAAGATAAATTATTCAGCCAAAATGGTGTCTACCCCCCCCCACCCCCCCATATCTTTGTTATTCTGACTTTGTCGAAGTGTTGACAGCATTCCCTTTTTTGTTTGTCCTTTCTCAAGAGTGATTTGCAAAAATAAAAGAAGCAATGTGTATATTACTCTGGCCTTGATGCTTAAAGCTGAAGTATGGTAAAAAGCAAATGGCAGAATTTGAGGCAGTAAGGATTCTCTCTCTCTCTTTCTCTCTCTCTCTCTTTCTCACTGTCTCTCTCTCTCTCTCTCTCTCTCTCTCTCTCTCTCTCTCTCTCTCTCTCTCTCTCTCTCTCACACACTCTCTCTCTTTCTTAAATTGTGCAGAAGTCTAGTTTTCTCTCAGAACATTTGAGGAAGGAATCATAGATTTTTTTGCCCAACATCGCCAAAGATAAACTGCCTAGCCCAGGTTACTTGAACACGAGAGCTTCTCCATGAGACTCTCTTGCATCAAATAAAGAGGTGATTCTCGAGTCTGTTGTGGCCCTAGGCAAAAACTCACAGGGGGCCCCTCGAACCAGTGTTCATCGGCATTATGTTATAAATAATCTGACACCGACAAAAAAATTGTGAAATGTAAAAAAAAAAAAATGTATTTCAAAAGTGCACATTTTAGTTATTTTCAAACTATGTATACAAACATTAAAAAACTTTGACTAGCTCAAACATATTAAAATGAACAAGAACAATATAAAGAAATAGTGTGGAGTCAGGTGGGGCCCCCGTGTCCTCTTATTGTTTAGAGGAAAGACTAGGACCCATGGAAAATGATGTACTCTAAATCACACACACATACTCATACTAATGACAAAACACAACTTGAAATTCCATAAGTACAAGTCAGATTCAATATTGCTTTCTCGTTCGTTAATGAATGAGTTCAGACCCGTGGTGCTGGGAGGACACAAGAGCACCTGTGTAGACTGATTTCCCATAAACTCCTTTATTCCACCGTCCTCCTCGCACACCTGGAGCACATTCATTCATTAATTTGAGAGGCCGGGAGTGTTACACGTAGACGCAGACATTGTGGCACACAGACAGAGTCTGAGAGTAAAAACTACTTTATTCTTTCATTCTCTTTGAACAGAAAAAATTAGAAATATTCCTTTAGTAAACATGTTGATCTTTAAGAAATCTCCCTTTTTAGAAATATTGTGAGGGTGCAAAGATTTATGACAGTGCTCCACAGTGAGGATGCAGATTGGCGCGTCTCCATGACAACCATGAAGGGGGGGGTAAGGGGTCAGGCCGAAAGGAGAGAGAAGAGGGGAGAAAATGACATCAATCGACCCAACATGCCCTGACAATAATGATACAAACATGTAATCAACCCCCCTCCCCAATGTACTGTAAATGAAAAAAAGCAAAGCAAAACAATATCATGCTGTATAGTACAAGTCAGTCAGAGTTTACAGTAAACAAAGTGAGGTTGCTGACTTGAGAAATCAAGCCGTTTCTAAGGTGAATCTAAGCTGGATCTGCAGTTGCTTTGGCAGCTATGTGCATGTTTGTGTATGCCAGCCTGTGAATGTCTCTGTGTGTGTGTGTGCGCGTGTGTGTGTGTGTTCGCGTGTGTGTGCGCATATGTGTGGGTGTGCATGACCATGTGATTTACTGCACGTATTCATCAATACAGCATAGCCCTTTACACACCTTAACAGGTGACACAGCCATCTCTTAATAATCCTATAATAATATGATATATATATAATTTCATAAATAATGTAGATCTGTATTAATATCAGTGTGTGTTACCATGGTAACTGGAGTATATTCTATAAAAGCTGCCTGTTTCCTGTCTCTCGTCGCAGTAGGATTTAGGACACCCCCTGATATTAAATGTGAATAATAATAATAATAGCTATAATAACTATAATATCCCTTTTTTTTAAACTAGATTCTTCTCTGTACAAATAGATACGTAGATACACACACTGGGCAAACCAATCACTTTTTCAGAATAAATCTATATTATCTATTTACAATATATCCAATATATTCTGTGGTGCAAAAGGTACAAGACGTGTTTGGTGTGTCTCAGTTGGATGATTTGCGATCTTCTGCACAAACTGGCTCAAGCTCGAACCATCAACACTGAACAAATGACCCGATGATGAACTCAGCAATTATTCCATAGACATCTTCAGTTTTCCCCCTGATTAACATTCAGTATAGGAATGCATCTCTGCTTATATAACATTTTCAGTGTGCAAGGAAAAATATAATTTGTGAGAGGGAAGTGATGTTTTTTGTGTCGTGACCTTGGTCTACCCTGTGTGGAGCCATTTCTATTCATTTGTAAACTAAAACCAAGAGTTTTTCTGGGCACAGATATTTCCTAAATCCGAAGGTCACAACAATATTCACACTAGGTAATCCATTAGGAGTAAATGTACAGGAGGGGAAAGGCTTCTTCTGGCTGTTTTTGCCTTGTTTTGGATTAATTACCAGCCCTACTCCCTGCTGCCCATGAGTAAGCAGACTGAACACACAGTACACAAGCACACTGCTCTCAGTACAACTCAGATATCACATGCAGTGCAGCAAATCCTTTCCTGAGCTCTGTGAGAGCAAAATGCCACAGAATCAGGGCAGTCACACACTACTGTGAAGATATCCGCTCACACAAGTTTAGCAAAAGACAACAATGAAGCACAGAAAAATATGATTGTCATCAGATTCGGTTTTAAGTTAGTTTAGTGAGTAGCAACATCATTGCTTACTGCACTCTACTGTACATGACAGGGTAGAGATGCTAGAGCCTTTTGCCTTTCTCCTCCTCACACATACTGATTATCTGTTTCCTAGAAAATGAACAAAACAAATAAGCTGGTACTCTTGTTTCTTCACATCATGCGGAGATGACGAAAAATATATTGCAGTGAGGAGAAATACGATTAACGCTGCTGAAATGATTCCTTGCTGAGTGCGGTGGACCAAACAAAGAGGTGTGAACTTAACACCAATATCCTGAAAGAGAACAAAACAAAAAGAGTTTTGTCCTTTATATTTAAAGCCATCCATTGTCCTTTCAGGGATAACAGAGTTAGTTTTTTTCTGACATTGCCCCCTTGGTTTCACAGTTTTCACAGACACATTTGTTGGACAGGTGACATTTAAAAATGCAAAGTCACAAGATCGCTTGAAGAGTGTGAAATCTAGACAGACAACACCATCAGCTACTGGATGACATGTTGGAGACAAAAAAAAGGAAGAAAAGTGGTCTTTCAGAAATGCCATCAAAACTACTCTGTTCAAAAACAACACGACTCAGTCCAGACTATGAATAGATTCTTGTTGGTTTCCTTTTCCTTTGTCCCTTTATTCGACTCATACAGTATATTCCTCACTTTTTTTAGCAATACTTTAATCATACCATTCAAAGGGAGTTGTCTACTACTCCGGCATGCGTGTGTTGCTGTGTGTTTGAGAATGTGAGGCTCGGTTCTGGCCCCCAGGGTTTCGTACAATAGTCAATGACTCAAACGATGCTGCGGGATCCGCTGGAGTTGCGCCTGCGGATGAGAGGCATGGTGTGGTGGAGGGGCATGGGTGAGTCAGGTGGACAGAACTGGTGGGGGTGGTTGTAAGGTGGAGGGGGAGGTGGCAGAGGAGGCTGAGGGCCGTCCCCCTCTCTGACGTGCACAGGTGTGGACATGGCCGACTGGATGAGCTGATGCGTAGCTGGGCCTTGGCTGAGGAAGGCCTCCATCCGCCCTCGCCCGCTCTGGTCTACGACAATCACCTTGACAATCTGCTGGCATTGGATGAGTGTTTCTGGGCGAAGCTCTCCGGGCTGAACGGGGCTGAGCAGGGTGGGCGGTGCAGCCAGGGCCAGAGGCGTGGACTCAATGCTGGGCTGGCTCAGCTGATAGGTCTGCAGCCTGTTGTGAATTGACACCTAGTTTAGGAACAGTCAGAGAACGCATGAGGAGTTACCAGCCTGAACGCAGCCTCTACGCAGCCCTCTGGTGTGTTACACACATGGGCATGCAGGCATGCAGGTAGGTAGCATGCAGAGCGAGCGCATGCAAAATACACACACACACACACACACTCACACACTCTCTCTCCGTTTCACTTAATCATGTTTTTCCATGATTTACACTTTCTCTCAATCATGTTTTTACACACACAGAAAGAGGAAAAAAGGTAGCAGGATTAGAAGAGATTTTCGGTCAGAGTTCATGACGTGAACATCTTGGATTTCATGTGTGTGTGTGTGTGTGTGTGTGTGTGTGTATGTGTGTGCGAACATGGTCAATGAGTGGCAGAGTGAGAAGCTAAAAGTTAAAGGGAGTGTCAGGAGAGGAGAGAAGTGACACCGAGGGCGTGGTGTCTCCCTAACACACTGGTTTACAACTCTAAAGGACTGACTGAGAGGCAGAAGAGAGAAAAAAGAATGGGCAAAGGAATAAAACAGAGAAAACTAGAAAGGGGGAAAACAGCCTCGATCATCTATACTTAGTTAAAGAAAGGGCTGGTGTTACAGACACCCACCCACACACACACACACTCGACAGACTGTTAACAGTATCAAGCTTATCTGGCTTTGTAGATGGTATTCTAGGAGCCAGCGAGGCTTATGGTGGCTTGCAAAGGCTTATACAGTAAGGCTGGCAAGCAGCAGCTGATGAAAGAAGGGATGCTGTATAGCAAGTAGAGTGGCTGCCGATCCACTCATGAGGCACAGAAAGAGACTGGTTGTAGCACCACTACAGCAGAGTCCTCTCAGCTGCTTTTGTATCCTTGGCTGCACAGTGAGGATGTGCCTCAGGCGGAGCTCTTTTAATGCAAAGCATAAAGCAAACTTTCTTTTCAGGATGAGGCGCAGTCCCTATCTAACAACGCACACACACACACACACACACACACACACACACACACACACACACACACACACACACACACACACACACACACACACACACGCACACACATACAAAACCACACCCAAAGAGCAGGGGATGCAGGCACTTACCTGAGGCAGGCAAGAGTGGCTTTTGCACTTACCTCTACTGTGTTGTTGTTGCCGGTTTTATCATACACATCCTGTTGGCCTGTGGGGAAAAACAGGTCAGTTTGTAAGTCAACAGGGGGAATTAAACTTCATGTGCAGAATGTTAAAACTGAGAATCAGTCCTTCACACAGGGGTCATTTGTTTACTTAAAGGAATGGAATTTGGGGAATACGCTTACTGATTATTTTCTGAGAGTCAGATGAAAGGATTGATACCGCTATAATGGAATTTGGACGTGTTTAGTTTAGCTTAGCATAAAGACTGGAGGCAGGGAAACAGCAAGCCCGGTTTTGTCCAGAGAGGAAGAAGCATCAGTAAAGCTGACAACTTGTATCAGGTTGGTTTAAAGTAAAAGTTAAATATTTTAGGAAATACCAGCCATAATTATTTTTTTTGTCATTTCCTGCAAACCACAGAAATGTTGTCAAAAAAGGATGCCAAGGGGTTCTGATAAAGCGATGAGTGACGAGTAGGAAATGAAAACGGTGCAGCTGTTTAGAATTGTTGAGATTCAATGTATCTCCGGTTTGCAGAAACATACAATGGCAACATTTTATTCTTCCCACTGAGTTGGAAATACACTTATTTTCTTCTTTGCTGAGAAGGAGATGAGAAGATCAATTCCTGCCTGGTAAATATGTAGCTAGAGCCAGCAGGTTAGATTTTGTAACCTTTGGACAGGGCAAGGTTACAAAAAACACTTACCAGCTCCTCTAAAACTAACTGATTATGTGATTAACATAATGTATCGTGTTTGTTTTATTCATACAAAATAATTTAGCCTGTGCACGCAGAAATGCAACGCTGTAGTTTTTTTTAGCTACTTGCTGGAACTAACTAACCCATTAATATATATGTTTTTAATTACAAAAAATGTTTAGCCCTCTGATCACTATCCACTCCTTTTTTTCATTTTATTTTTCAGTGTGGCTTTTTCATGCAACCTTCTTTCACAAAGTTGTCCTATTTTCTACATTGCCTTGAGTAATGTATTCATTGTCATGAGTAATGTATGTTGTGTTATGCTTTTTATGCTGCACGAGCAGAACCAGCACCTGAGGGAGAGCCGTGTCCTGTGTGTGTGTCCACTTGCCCGCCATTGGTGTGTATGCCGTGTGGCTGGATGCCTTGTTGTCTCTCCAATTCCCCTACAACACACATACAGAAATAGAGATTGCAGCCAGCATATACAATACAGTAAATATATGTTTGTTGCATTTGCATAGGTTGAGGTGTATGTGCGTCACTTACACTGGATATGTATCTGCTCCATCTCGTTGACCTCTGTGATAGCCTCTCGGAGCTCCTCTGCGAACTTCCTGAGCTCTTCTCCACTCGGGGAGCAGAAGCTCACTAGCTGCTTCTTCTCAGAGGTAAACGGGCTCAGCATGGTGATGCCATGGGCGTAGTCTGATGAGAAATCCCGACAATGTATCAAAGAAAGCGCTTTCACCATAACTTTGATTCTAAAAAAAGGATGCAGGATTTGAGGATCTTGTGTTTCTGCTTCATAGAATGTTGCTGCTAAGAATACTTGCAAAAACTTGTGCTTCAAGGTTAATGATGATGTGTTTCCCTTGGCAGCAATGGCCTCTTGAAGATTGCAACTAAAGCTATGCAGAAAAATTACAAAGCTCATACTGCACGTACTGAAGATCAAAAGTTTTCTATTTTTCTTTTCACGCCAACAAATTTAGCCACGCTAGCGTCGTAGCTCAATAAATGTCTGTTGAAATTTGGTTCATACATTTATGTTCTCCACAATATGAATTGTAATAACTTTGGTGACCTTTCATGCAGCACCAACATCAGGTCAAAAATGTTAAATATTCTGTTTCTCGAGACCAAATGGTGCAAAAGTACTGACATTTACACCAGCCTCAGCTTTAGCCTACTTATTACCAAATGTTATAATGCTAACATGCTAAACATGGTTACCATTATACCTGCTAAACATCCCCATGTTACAGTAGCATTGCTTATGTGAACGTGCTAGTACGCTGATGTTAGCATTTGGCTTAAGCTTCCTGAACTAGGGGTGTAAATCACAAGTTTTATCAATGATACGATATTTGCTGATATCACAATGTTTGATTCGATTCAATTTAGTTCATTAATATCATATCAAAAATAAAATGAATTATGATTTAACCATTTTATTACTGAGCTCTTAGAGGCATTTAAATGAAAGACGCTTTTTTTAATAAGACGAAAAAATACAGAGTGGTAATTTCAAAATAATGGCACATCTTAAAGGTCCTCCACATTTTAGAGCTCTGTTGATTGTCATATTTATATCATTTTGGTTAAATCATGATGCCCCTGCAGGTTCAGTTAGATTCAGATTTTCTTTTGCCATATATGACAGCTCAAAGAATGATTCAGTAATCTGTCATTTAAAATGAATACTTCCTATAACCTGTGCAAGCAAGCAAGTTTACTGAAAATGACAACAGTGTGTTAAATTTGTTTCACGGGTGGCTCCTTGACAATTAATTCAAAGTCTGGGTCTTAACACAGGCTTGATAGACAACACTGCTGTTGATGGCTCAGCATTTTCCCCGCACCAGGGTGGAACTGCACTGAGAATAAACTGCAGCAGAGTAAAATAGCATCTCACATTCATTGCTGAAGAGGTGAAACTGCATTCCCAGAAGACCCATAGCTTTACAGAAGGTGTATGAGGCCGAGCTTTTCTTCTTGGGACACAGCTTCAGGATCTACAGTAAAGACACAAAACAACACAACACCGCTGAATTAACCTATATGTGAACTGGCAATAAAATGTGATTTGCACATTCTAGAGTATTGTAGTGAGCCACTAAATAGAGGTTCCTCACCAGCAGCAGGTCATTGAAGAGGAAGACCTCTCTCTGGAGCTGGGACAGTTTCTGTTTATGGGGCTTGTTGGCATCAGGCACCTCAAACAGACGACAGCAGCACACCAGACGTCTGTGGGGCACAGCGAGGATCTAAAGAGGCGAGGTTAAAGAGATGAAGATGACAGATAGTCCAGAGGACAGAAAGCAGTGAAATAAAACATAAAACAAGAGAAAGAGCGACAGTACTAACAAGTACAGACAGCTCCCTGAAATGAAAAATGAGGGAAAGACTTTCACACAAAGACAAACATCACTCACAGTTTTCAGGCCCAGGATGGACTGCTCCACACGGCTCACATAGGTGACGTGGTCTTCATTGGAGCGGAGCTCTCTTTGTTGGATCCTTTCATAAATGCCTGCAACCATTTCTCTGGGGATGTCTGCTCCATCATCCACACCTGAGGGAACAAAGAAGTAGTGTCACTATCATGCTTAATAATGTCATGGATGTTTTATAATAACTTTTTTAAACACAAAAGTAACACAAAACAAGCAACTCCTCTGTTCTCCGAGGTCAATTACTCTTGTTTTTTTTTAAAGTAATCTGGTGGCTTTGAATATATCATAGATGGATATAATGGCTTCAGTTCCTTGTCTGAAAGGGCTGTCTGACAGCAAGGTAAAGTGGTGAAAATTTTCAAAATATAGAGTACATCTACACCTTTATTGATTTATTTAGGTGCGCCTTATATTAGGTAGGTAAAATAGGTTTTTCTGCAGCCCCAAAACACAGCAGTGGATCAGTCACTACTTCTCCAGACTGGGAGCATGCAGCTCGCCATACTTTAACACACTGACTGACTATAGATAAGTACCTTATACAACACCACTTCAAAATATCCAAAACATTCCTTTAATGGTTGGAGGTTGAGTTACGTACGTCATCCATAAATTACTGTTTGAATGACACAAAGACATGCTTGTTTTTTTCCAGTACCTCTATGCTGACTTGCCCATAATACTGACAATAATGATTTAAAAATATAGTAAATTGGTCTCACGTAGCACACTAATATTTCCAGTATACATATTTCTCTTGAAACTAATGGCAGTTTTAGTAGCTTCCACATGTGACCCAGTGACAAAGCAATGCCATTTCTTTTTTAGTATTCACAGATGTTGATTGCTAATTAAATAATTCCACTGTGCAGATCCTTGGATAGATGAGCAACAGCCACAGTGAAAATGAATGAGGATCCAAACTACATACTGACTGTGTGGGCTCATATCATTTTAGTTTGAGATGCCAAATTAATTTTATTTCACTGTAGGTTTTGCAGCTTTAAATGAGAAAATGAGCTTTTATCCCAGAATTTGTGCTGCCATTGTGTCCTGATAGTTGTTCCACTTTCACTGTGGAGCAGCACAGGCGTCCACACCACAGTCGGCCACTGCTGCTCAGCTGAAGGAGAGATCTGTTCAACTCACAAATGAAAACTCACTTGTGTGTGATATCCTATGAGAAAAGATTTTGAAATGTATTTTAGGGTTATTTTTCCATTAACCAAAGATACAAATAAAAGTCAAACTTCTCTTCTTTAAGCTGTGGCTGCAGTATGAATCTGTTCAACTGCTGGACGGAGACCTTGTTGAGAGCCCCAGGTGATGAAATGCCCCTGAAAACCTGAGCTCATATCGTTAAATCTAATGCTACATGAGCCTCAATTAAATGGGTCAATGCCACGGTCTCTGGAGCGGAGCTCGGATTCAAGGATATCAGAAATCTCTTCCTGCACAGCTGATGGTTTTCTTGATGGAAGCGAAGGGAGGCAAGCATCCGCTGCCTCTTTGGGTAATTTACTTCACTTCAAGAGGTTGTCACTCAAAACACTGATAGTGAGGTTGAAGGGAGGTTTATAAGAGGGTGCTTGTTTGGGTTGTAAAACTTTGACTTTCCCTGCCCTCTACTCTCTTATCATTCTTGCATATCCCTCCAATGGATCGCCTCATGATGTACGGTAAAAGGTTTGAAATGTGCGTGTACATGCAGTTACTATACATAACTGATGTCCAAATTCCCAGCTCTGACTACGGTGTCAGTTCACACTCCCTGAGATGAAACATGCACACACGTATTTAGCCAACTAACCTCTTAGGTTCCGTATGAAGTCATCAAGGCCCATTTTGCGCTGCGGTTTAATGTTGGGTGAGTACATGTCAGTGTTGAGGAGGACCACAGCGAAGGCCAAGATGAAAATGGTGTCTGGGTTGTGAAACTGCTGCACCACATCAGGATTACACATACAGTACCTCTGGCTGTGGAGAAAGATAGAACAACGTAGTTATATATCATAAATGTGACATTATCTGTTCTACAGAAGGTTTCATATTAGTATGAATTCTTGGCCATTATTCCACTAATATAGACCCCCCCAAAAAAAGTTGCTGTAGGTAAGACAGAGCATGCGCCATCAGCAGCACTGCAATCCCAGTAATTCAAATATTTAAATACAACTAATTTCCTGAGTTGTTCCTTTCACAGATAATAGCACATGTAGTAGCTGAAACGTTTTCTCGGGCATAAAAATGAAAAGAAATGAAATATGGCACAAACTAAATTAGATTGCAAAGTATTGGCCAGGTGTCCACAACATTAATCTATAATACCAAAAAAACATTAGCTGATGCTGAGCTCATTTTTAATGGTGCACTGAATGCATCCTGGACAAATAATATTGTTTGGTCTTGTCTACAATGAATATAAAACCATCTATTGTACTATTACCAAATCATAACATAGACCAACCCCACACGCCTGTATGTATAAATTGAGTACATACAGACATGTGGGGCAACTTTCCAACACAAAAATAAATCAACTGAGTGACTATATCAATAAACCGAGGGCCATGATTTAAGGAACTGTAGGATTTTACTGCTCTGCTGATGTGAAATCACTCTCAGTTGCCAGTTTATAACTATCTAAAACTAATGCAGTCTAAAAAGAACAATAAATCCTACCTTTGTGAAGCTTTTAATATTCTCTAATATGCTGTTAAATTGTGTTGCTTTATACTAAGAGGTGTTTCTAATATTTTGTCCACCCCATTATAACCAATGAGGGCATACTGAATATAAGAAATACCTCTTAAGACCTGTATCTTCAGGCTCACAGAACCAATGTACCAAAACTTAATGATGCACTCTCACTTTGTTATTGTGCTCAGTTGCACCCCCAAAATCCCCAAAAGTCCTCTCAGTTCAAACAAAAGCCAGGGAGTGTATTGTTAGGAGAGATCAGTACAAATTGTTAAAGCTATAAAAAGCAGTGTAGAGAATGAGCTTTAAAAAGTTTCCGTGCTGTGAGATGGACGCTTTCAGGCTGATTTTAAGGCAGATATCTTCACATACAAGCTGCACCATTGACTCAAAGACTGACTGTAACTTCTACTCAGATGGGAGGAGCAGTCATCCTACCATAACTTAGACTGACAGGAGACAGGACACATTTGACAAAATGGCTCAGCCCTAGGTGAGTTAACGCTGCCCATTCTGCTTTGGAACCAGAGATGTTACATTTGGACTGGCTGTGCTCCATGGCTACCCAAAGGCTCCACAAACACACACTTTCACCCTTACTCCCCCACAGCTCCCCCTTCCTATCTTTCTTACTGTCACTTACACTTACACAGTGGGCCATTTCAGTGGTGGGAGGCTTTTATCTCTGCAGCCAGGCAGGATGCAGACATGCAGAGGGGCTGCTTTGCTCCAAAGTACTATGAACTTGTCAGAGAATATGCAAGGGATAGGCCACTGAGACCTGCACAACCAGAAAGCCATTTCCCAGACCCCCCACACAACATCTAAGGCCAGAGTGCTTAGTTGACTACAGCCCAGTTCAGTAGCAAAGCCTTTGTTTGAGGGAGAATAGCTCCTGCTCAGCACAAACACTGCTACAGATATAATATGCACATGAACATTCATAGACACAGAGAGGCACAAAAGAGCCTGCTGATCTGCCATCTTGATTCAATTCTGCAGCAAATTCGTCAAAGACTGAAAGCAAAGCGGGGTCTACTATATTTGTGAGTGTGTGTGCAGAAATGTACAGTCAAAAACAGTTGAGTGAATAAATAAATAAAGCACTTGTTATGTTGTGTGTGTGAGTTGTGAGTGTGAGACAGGGCAGTGAGCGTTTGTGTGTGTGTGTGTGTGTGTGTGTGTGCTTGTGCTTCATTCACACACAAGCACAGATCTCCGTCTTATGTAACCAGTTTATTTAAACACTAGCTCCAAATCTCTTATCGTCATATCTGCATATGAAAGTTGCATGCCAGCTGGCACAAATACTACTTACAACAAGAGCACAACACGCTTCAAACAGATGACATAACAACTGTTACGTAACAGACATGGGATGGGATGTCTGGCTTTCCCTGATAAAAGCCTGCTCGTTTCTGACCTATACTCACAGCTCCAGCTACAGAGTGTGGTCTGAGATCACTGATGAATTTGTAATCTGCACCGCGGGCTCAGCATGTATGATTGAGTGAGATGTGATTAACTGATGACCGCGGTGGGTGTTCTGATTGGCCCTCAAATCAGAAGCAGAGAGGGGATGTGACATGACTGCTCCTTTTCCTCTCTTCCCCTCACCACTTCCTGCTTGAAGTGAGAACACACTTTCCTTAATAGACAGGGCTGATGATATAGTCTATATATTTTATTTATAATCTTTACAAATCCAACCGAAAGGCCAAAACCATCAACTGATCCCTCAAACAAGCTACAGCTAT
>NC_139832.1:10785275-10795275 GCF_963691815.1 Echiichthys vipera | reverse complement strand
CCTCCTAACAATCACAAACACTAATGAGCTGCTGCTTGGAGCACTTTTGCAGGACTGTTGGAGATTTGTTAGACACAAACTGTAATAAGTGTACTTTGAACCCTGAGCCAGAGGGTGCAGAAATATTTTGCAATTTTGTGTGTGTGTCAGTGTATACTGAATGTGCGTGTTGTCAGCCCACTCACACATTGAAGAGGTTTAGTCCTATACGGTAGAGGCGTTTGCGGTGTGTGTCTGTGGATAGAGTTGGCGAGCGGCAGGAGGCTGGATCCTGGCAGCGGTCCCTAGGCAGAGAGACGACCAGGGCCTGCAGGGCCTCAGGGCTTGGCCCCCCAGGAATTTGCTGAGGATGAGTGTAGTGGTACTGCTGGTACTGGGTGTAAATCTGAGCAGGTTGCTGGTTAGACTGGGCTGAGGTGGAGATAGAGGTGGAGGTAGAAGTGGATGTGGACCCCAGTCTGTCTGAGCCGCTCTCCCCCCCCATTCCTCCTCCTCCTAAAGCTGGCACTGCTGACCCCCTCCTGGATCCTGGATCAGCCATTTCCAGCTCCTCACTGGGGGGAGGTGCAGGAAACTCTGGCTCCTCTCCTAACTGGCCATCTACTTCTCCAGCCATCCCACTCACAGAAGTCTTCCTGCTGCCCGACTGTCCCCTGCCTGAATTGCCCAGAGAGGTGGTGGTCGTGGTGGTGGCGGAGGAGATGGTGTAGGAGCTATTGCTGTCGATGTGAACCGTGACATCCCTGAAGGCCATGAGCAGCGAGCTTGCACTGCGGGGCAGACAAGCACTCTCAGCAGCAGCACGAAGGGCCCCGGGGTCCATCAGTAGCCCCTTCCCGTCTCCACCTTCCGATAAGCTCCAACCACGAAGGGCGTCATCAATTGACTGGGCCAAGGAATGAAGCTGCAAATATGATGATAAAAAACGTCAATGATTTAATGAGGTCAAGAGACATGATCATGTGGGGATAAGTTTCTGATACCACAGGGGTTTACTAATTTTTAAGACTAGTGAAAGTAGATAAACAGTGATGGTTGGTGACTAACCAGACCATGGCATTTAGATTAAATTACCTATCAAGTCATCGGGCCAACCAATGTAGTTCATTATAAGCATATAAATACAGTATATGGCCAGGTGAAGCTATTCAGTCTTTGCTTGGGTGAGGTTAGGATTGGACAAATTTAAATTTTAACCTGACGATGACACTAGCAAAAATGTCAGGGGATCACCAAATTTTTTTAGAATTCATCCTCTAGGCACCATAATTGCCTGGAAAAAATGTCATGGCAATCAATTGAATAGTTGAAACAGCGTTCTCTGTGCATCCTATCATCTGCAGTATAATGCTGAATCAGGTGCTTTCTAAGTTCCAGGATAGTTTTTCCCAATTAAAAGTTGTTGTGATATTTCAGGCCATACCAAAATGGTGGGCCAACTGACAACATTGTCATTCTGAGAGCTAAAGTGGTAGAATTAATCTTAAAGATTCTCATTTGAACACATTTCTGTTGAGTAACTATCTATCCTTACATTAGGTAACACAATGGTGATTGATGCCTGCTGATTGCTGCCCTTGGTGTCTATTGCAACATCCCCTGTAAAAATCTAAAGCAGCGCACAGTAAGTGACTGCTTTCCATCACCCAGCAGTAGTTGGGGGGAGCTACGCGAAAGAAAACGAAACACAGAGATTTGAACTTTGGTAAAACCTTATTTCTTGATTTATTTATTTAAGGACTATTTTGCATCCCTTTCTTCATTTCAACTCGTGGAAGCTGTAACAAAAAATATATAGACACTTCACCTGTTCAGAGAAGCAGTCCTCCAGCTGTGTGAGTGTTTGTCCTGGGGTTTGAGATGGGGCTGGGCCTGGGGCTGAAGAGTGACCGGCCGTTGGGGCCGATGCAGGAGATGGGGGCAGAGAGGTGGAGCGACACGGGGGAGGAGGAGGGGTTTTTGAGCGTATGGGTATCTGTCCTCCTCCAGGATGCAGACTGTAACTATGTCTCTGGGCTGAGTTCCGATTTCGGCCTGAAGGGCTGGGATGACGCAGGGAGATCCGGCGGGGCAATTTGCTCTCGGACAGAGAGTTACGGATCTTCTGGAAGTTTTTGCTGAGCTGGTACTGACGGAAGGCCGTCTGGATACGACGGGCTGCCCGTCTCGCTATGAGATGGCCTCCATATTTCTGCTCCAACTCTTCTATCTGGGGAAAGGAGGAGAGTGTGGGGGAGTGAGTTTAAATATCAAACATGTTTACAAGGCTCTCAAACTCACTGAAGACACTGCAAGACTCATATTGCAAGGCACACAGCAGCCACTGAACAATATTTATTCATCCACCAGCAGGCAAATATCATGATGCCATTTTGTGCCCATGTCTTCAAAAGATCAACAGAATTGGAGCATTGCATGAGTCATAAAATGCACTCTCACACTTTCAAAGTATCCTTCTTACTACTATCCTTCACTCCTTTAAGACCGGGGAGGTTTATGGCATTAGAGCCAAAGTAAACATCATCTATCATCATTCAACTGTTAATACTGGCTGAAGGGCCATGGGAAGGAGGATGGATGGGCTGTGACAAAGGTGATTTTGGGAAAATGAATAGAAAAGTAAACACCCGCACAAGCCTATTTCTGTTCCGTTTGTTGGCAGAGCAGCTCAGCCCAAAATCACAGCTTCCTCCAGAATTTTGCCCTCCTATATTTTCAGCAAAAGGGAGACGAACGAGGGGGAGTGGAAGGCGAGGGAAGAAGAGACATAGAGGGAGAAACAGGAGGACAGCCACACATGTGCCCGGCCAACAAAAAGTGCATACACACACACACACACACACACACAAACACACACACACACACACACACACACACACACACACACACACACTCACACACTCATATATACACATGCTCTCACTGCAGCAGACCCTTCAGCAGTTTGGTATGAGAAATAAAGACATCTTCAGCCGCCAGAAGCAGTTATTAGCTGTTACCATGACAACCTAGCATCTTTCGCATTCCTGTCGATGTGGCACTGGTGTTCTTTTTCATGTCAACACAGACAGAAATAGAACTGAATGGCAATCTTTTTTGTCAAACAAGACACAATGTCATATTATTATCCTTCACACAAACGCACAAACTCACACGCACGCACGCACACACACACACACACACAAACTCCTCATGCTCAAACAGGTAGAGGAATCAGCATTCACTCCATCACACCATGTGCTTGCAGCCCCCCCACACACACACACCCACACACACACACACACAAACCTGGTAAACAAAAGACATACCTGTTTGTTCTTATTCTCCAGGGTGATCTCGTACTCGCTGGGTCCTTCTCTCTTGGTCCCCTCCACTTCCTGTCCACCACCAGAAGCCGTTCCATCCTCCAGGCTCAGCATCTGGCCACTGCCACAGAATTAAGAGCAGAAAGCTATCAGTCCTCCCAGCTGACCTTCAGAACTCTGCTGTTATCGTGGTGGCAGGTCATCAACTATAAGGGGAATGTGAAGAGGTTCGTGAGGGAAGCACCAGGTGGACAGTGATGTGTGGCCGTGGTGGTTCAGGGCAAAGGTGACTCTGTTTAGTTTATGTGTCCAGTCCTATTTGGTCAGATTTGTGGCTTCACTGCAGAATGCAGCAGTGAAATTCTGGATATATGATGGTGAAGAAAATCCCTTGATTTTAAATCCTTCACTTTTTTACTCTATTGTGGGACTGCAAGCATCGATATTTTAATTACCAATTAATCTGTCAACATTCAATAACTCAAATGTCCAAATATATAGAACAGAGAAAAGAAGGAAATCTCTACATTTTGAGAAGCAGAAAACAGTGCATAATTAGCATTTTTAGTGATTAACCTATTATCAAATACATTTGATGATTAATTTTCTATTAAACAACTGATCCAGTGATTCCCAACCTTGTTTTTGAGCAGTTGAGTCAAATAGGGATTTTTTTTTTGTCAGATTGTTTCATTTGAACAATTCATTTAATTCATTTGTTAGAGGCCTGAGGAGGTAGAACTCAAAGTGGTGCACTGCACTCTTGATAGAGCCAAATGTGTTTTGCGCATTAACAGTGTTTTGCCACAAAAGTCAGAGCTTATGAGTTTATGCATGAGACTCTGAAAGCTGGTGTGTTTCCATGGCAATGACATCATTTGGATGAATATTTCAATGGAAGTTGTGATGAAAAGTGTAACTTCGTCTCCAAATAAGATTCTATCTTTTTTTCAGTGTTCGGTTGCCAAGATTACAGTACAAAAGGAGAATAAGTCAGTGACGTCATATGAGTGTTCAGAAACACTGGAAGCAATGCAAGGCAATGCTCGACAGACTATCGTATATATTCAAAGTCAAAAATGACTTGGCAGAAACATAAATCAATAATATCTGACTACAGATATTAAATAACTATTTATACAGTCACAGTTGGAAGCAAAAACAAACAAGATTAAATCGAACCTGAATCTGAATCAGAACTCAACATAGTGGACTGTGGAGGCTGTCTCCAAGTGCTCACTACCCCTGGTAGAGCATCCCATCCTCCTTTTATAATCCCAGGTCCTTTCCACAGATGGAGCAATGTTCTTTTACATTACAGCCTTATCAAAATTCTGTTAAAGCCATGTAAGGCTTAATAAAGAAAATGACTGCCGTGACACAGCAGAAAAATGTCTCTTTCACCCAAGTTCAGTTGTGGAAAACATAAGCTTTGCTCATTTTGGTTAAAAAAAAGGTAATAAAATGCGTCACACTAAAAGATACAAAACACTGCCATTCAGCACCTTTATACAGCCAGACTGGACAAAGCATAGACGTATGATTGCAGCCTAAAAGGTTTTATAATGGTGTGCAATTATGAGTGTGTGTGTGTGTGTGTGTGTGTGTGTGTGTGTGTGTGTGTGTGTGTGTGTGTGTGTGTGTGTGTGTGTGTGTGTGCTTGTGCAATCTTTCTTCCACCCATAATGCTTACTCTAATATTTTTTTTACACTAAGGGGACTGGTGCTAAACAGGACTGGGGAGACTAAAAAGCCTGCTCATGGTTAAATAATGAGTGCATCACTAAAGTTCCCCTTGTTTTCTTTGATTGCTGTGAAAGCAAATATTCTGCATTCCCCAGCCAAAAGTCAGAGATAGGGCCAGAGAAGCTTGGTCATATCTTTAAATGAGATAAAGTTAGAGGAAATAGAGAAGAGGGGGCAGTGGCTGGGAGAAAAACAGAGGAAACAGGAAGCTATAGAGAGACTGTGTTGATGTGAGCATGCTGGAGGCTGTCTCTATCAAAAACTCTATTAAAACACTACCAAGCCCCAGCGCTGCATCAGAATACATTAGAGTACATTAGAATACATTAGAGGATTTAAAAGCAAGAGTTGAGCTACTAATGCATCTGGACAGAAAAAAGCCTCCATAATGATATGTCCGCTATACCCTCCCTCTCTCTCTCTCTCTCTCTCTCTCTCTCTCTCTCTCTCTCTCTCTCTCTCTCTCTCTCTCTCTCTCTCTCTCTCTCTCTCTCTCTCTCTCTCTCTCTCTCTCTCTCTCTCTCTCTCTCTCTCTCTCTCTCCCAGCCCCCCCCCCCCCCCCACACACACACACACACATGCTCATACGTGGCCTACGTAGCAGCAACAAGCATATCAAGCACACACTCCTGCTCTGCCTGCACGTCTGACGTCATGGTGGAAGAGAAACGAACATCTGTCAAATCGCATCTCTCAAGGTCCCTCAGAGACTTATAGTACTGTACAGCCAGGCAAGAGGAACACACACACACAGGAGAGAAAAGGCAGAGCGGGTTCGTCTAGAGGCGGATCTCATTACATCTCTTGGGAGGTTTGCCTGCTCTGATGGATTCAGTGGATGTCAGTAAGTGTGTAGAGGTGGGGCAGGTTTGCAGCCACTAGGCACACACGGCTTCATGTGATGATAATAATGAGCTACGGTGTTACACGGCTCCTCTAAATCTCATCACATCAGGTGGGTGTCCACTGATGCTGCCGTGCCATTATCTCACCCAATCAGGACTATGTGGGTGTGCAGACGACGACAGTAAAGTCATCAGATCAAAGAAAAGTGAGCAATTCGAGACAGACAGATGGTGATATTAATTTAATGAGAATGAGAGAGAGGGAGAGACCTGATAAGGAGGCAAGAAATAGACATAATAATGAGTAGTGATGCATGCAGAAACAAACAACACAAGGGGGGAAGATATAACTGCCGATGAAGGAACAGAAAAAGTCGGCAGGACTGGGAAAGACTGGATTTAGTGGAGAACAGAGGATCAAACGATGGGATAAATTCCCAAGGAGGGAAACGTTTTACAACGGGGGTTTTTGCTCGTCCAAAACATCCCTGACTGAAAAGTCATGCCTTCACACACCCCACGCAAAGAAAAGAAGAAGATCAAACTTGTACAACAATGCTGCCCACTCAGAAACCGAAAAGTGGCTACAGTGGATCCTCAAAGTTCTACCAGTTACTATGGTAGTGGTAGCCATTGCGTCATTACTGGGTTGCTATGAGCACTTTTATATGGCAAGGCCCCCACTTCTGTGAATTACCCTTAAGGCTGCAAGATCTATAGGTTTCTTTATACAGAGCATCTAATTCTCTCGCTGTAACTCCAGGCTCCATGTGTCCATAAATAACCCAATTCACACTCACTTGTGCACGCACTAGCGAGTATCATTAAAAGCCTGGGAGTGGACATGACTCAGTTAGATGATCACACTATGTACAGATAGTGCATAAGTATACAGAGACAGGATGTTTTTAATGGTTGAAAGAGCACCATGTAGGAGCAAAAACTGCAGAGACCAATGGGTCAATATCACTAAGTGCCTTTGGGTGTCCTTATCAGAAAAACGCAGTCATCATAAACATATTGCAAAGCAAGTCAATTCTTAGGTTTTATTATAAATGTCCAAAACTTTACACATACCAGAACAATGATAGGTCTCTTGATATGTGTTTGTCTGATTCCCTAACCATTTTTTTGTGTAATAAGTGTTTAAATGACACCAAATTATAATACTTTTGACATGTTCTTATTAATCGGATCTTTGATATAATCCGGCATTTTGATCATTTATAGTCTATTTCCATAATAATATTCAGCATGTGTTTCTGCAATTAATATCTGTTGAGTATTGTTTTTACAATAAGTTTACCTCAAATTAATCATATTCTGTTTGTAGTTGGATGTTGTCAGGTTTAACATGTCCACCATGTCATAGTGAAATATCAATTAAAATACAAACCTTAAAACCATAAAAACTCAAAATATAATTGTTAAACAGTACACAGTCACCTTCAACAATGCGTCACTTTGCTACCTTTGGTCATGTGTTCTTTAAATGCTACCTTTAGCTAAAAATGTCCACTGTGTCACCAAGCTATGGTAACAGGGTGGACATGTACATGACTGATAACGAATAATTTGCAGTAATTTCTTTATTGTCAAACTAATTTTCCCATTAACTACAATATATTGTTGAGAAAGGACTAAATATTCTCCTGAAAATGTACATTTTATATTACTATAATTAATATATATTTACTCTGCTTTGAGGTTGTCAGGCAGGTCGGACACATCTGCTTGCAGTCAATTTATAATAAACAAAAGTGCTGCAGCTTAGCAATATTGCATTTTTAACAGCCTGAGTCTAGTTAAAACAATAAATATAAAGTTAAATGGAAAGGTTTTTTTGCGGGAAATGTTATGCCCTCAAAGGCTCAAACACTGGAAATAAAGTGTGATTGTGATTGGTGTGTGACTCCGTCTTACCCTGATGAGCCAGTGGTGTCAGCCTCTGGATGTTCAGGGGCGGGGCAGCAAAACTGATGCAGCACGGTCTCGCTCCTGAAGGGCAGAGGAGAGAGGAGGAGAGGTAAGCAAAGGGGA
Organism: Echiichthys vipera; assembly: GCF_963691815.1. Classification (NCBI taxonomy): domain Eukaryota; kingdom Metazoa; phylum Chordata; class Actinopteri; order Perciformes; family Trachinidae; genus Echiichthys; species Echiichthys vipera. The sequence continues at coordinate 10,787,339 of NC_139832.1, read as the reverse complement.
GAGGGAAGAGCAGAAGCAGACAGAAGGTCATTCTGTTATTGCTGTTGGCTGGATGTTTGTCTTGTTTCCATATTCCTTCTCCTTATTTTCATTATGTGTCAAAATATCCCAAAAGAGCCCAAAAAGACTCTCATTAGACTCTTCTGGATGATTTCCATGTGTTCTGGTATTTATATTATCTGGTAATTTGGTACTTATCCCGTGTAAATACCAATGTAGGTCAATTCAAGGCTGAGAACACTTAGAGTATGTCTGTGTTCGGATGTGCTTCAGATCTATGGTCATTTTGCAGAAATGTAGAAAAATAATGATCATGACTTACTGAAAAATATCTTCATGCTTGTTGTTTTTTTAGGTGGTGTGGGTGTGTGAGTTGTACACATTAGGTCATTTCACAATGAGCTGAAAGTGTTCAGTTGACAGTGAATTTCGGTGGTTACGCAAATGTTCTGACCTGGTTCAGCATATTGCTCATGACAAAGACCCTCTGTGACAGGCAATCAGAGTCAGAGCAAGGCTCGGAGTGACAATCCGAGCTATAAAAAAACTACCTTTTCACAGCAACTTCCGCTGACTTAAAGGACGGTGATGTTGGTTTTTTTATTATTATATTTCTCTGATCAACACTCCTCACAGTTGGTTTCTATGATAGTACTCCGCCATCTGCTGTAACATCTAGCCCACCACTCACACCTCTCATATGACACACAAACTGTACGCATGAATCATTTGTTTTCCATATAGAAGCATTTCAGTTGTGGTTCTTGATCCTGGTAGTAGAACTTTGAGAGCCTCCGTGGAGCCCTGCCTTTATGCACTTCATTTATTAATATATTTGGATTATTCTTGAGAAATGTGCAGTAATTCTCTCAGTAGACAAGCTTTTGTATTCTGTAAACAGTTCCCAAGGATATCCAAAATCTCTAAAATGTTATGTTTGTCAGCACACTCATTTTCTTGTTTCAAACACCACGACCAGAGAGCCATTTCCAAATGTAATCAATTATGCTAATCAACATTAATCAGTCAGACTCTCATGCTCACCCACTGATACTTTTCAAGCAGGCTTGTAAAATTATATAATGTATTAAAGAATGCTAGAATTAAAGATTGCTTTAGAATGCAATACAATCTTACTTTCTAGTCTCTTAATCAGTATATAAAATGTTTTTTTTTTGTATGAGATTAATTCATTTCTTCATTAAAAAATCCATTGACGCATTTCTTCATCTAATCTCCTCTTATAATATTCTAGTACAAACTTATTGAAACCATAAATCTGTGCAGTACACATGAGCCACAAGTTAACTTTTATGTGCAGATTTTGGAGGTCACAGGGTTAAACTCAATGTTATATGATGCACAACTTGGCCAAACTTTAGACCAAAGTATAAAAGCACTGAACTTGCAAATACAATTCTTGTTCACCATCAGTATAAGAGCTGAATTAATTTGACAGGTTGATATAAAACTGAGGAAGAGGCCAGACTGCTTGAAACCCTGAGGATACACACACACACACACACACACACACACACTCAACGGGTCTGTCCATCTGTCTGTACAAGACACACAGAGCGGCTATCTGCCTCGAACAACGCTTACAAAGAGTACAGGTAAATATTTCAACAGTACATGCCTCCTGCTGTTGGCCCTCCCTCTCTCTCTCTCTGTCTCTCCTCTCTCTGTCTCTCTCTCTCTCTCTCTCTCTCTCTCTCTCTCTCTCTCTCTCTCTCTCTCTCTCTCTCTCTCTCTCTCTCTCTCTCTCTCTCTCTCTCTCTATGTGTGCCCCGTCCTCCCTCACACCATCCCTCTCCTCTAAATGCAATGCTTTTTCATCAGCAAGTATCCAACAGAGAGAGGGGGTTGACATGAAACAAGATCAGCTCTATTTGGACTCAAAATGTTGCCAGTACATTGTGTCCACCTTCCACTGCATCACATGATGCCACAGCCTGTCCCTCTGCCGTCCAACCTATCTTTGGAGACAGCTACCCCAAATGCACCCATTTTTATCATCTGTGTTGTGGTCTCTTCCTGTACGCGTCTCACTCGATGTGTACT